>NW_028289023.1:303095-454642 GCF_059628265.1 Tinamus guttatus
CCTTTTAGATTTTCTGAGCAGCTGCTTAGATCTACAGTAATTGCATATCTCTACAAAAGGCTGCTGCCTCAATATTTTGAAAGCAGGGAGAGGGGAATCTAAATTTAGTTCATTTACCTTCAATGGCTATTCCACAGCTGAGATGCTAAGCTATCTCTTGTCTTTGTGTCTCTGCCTGATATATAATTACGGTTTCCTAATTGCATTTTAATACCACCTGTTTTTTCTTCTGCCTACTCCCTCTAGGTACACTTTACTCAAGCTCAAGATGAATGGATGTTTTTATTCTTTGCATATTTGCAAATAGGTCATTTTCTGTTCTTTCTTTTTTAAATATAAAATTTATTTTAAATGATATAAAGCCTCCGTTTTTCAGAACTATCCTTAAAATAACTATCTGATATATTTAATGAGGGAGAGGGATAGACTATTTTTCTGTCTGTGTGATTTACATGGCCTGAGATTCATTATGCTATAACAGTATTTCTTTATAATTTATACATAAAGAGAAAACTTTAGAAGAAAAAAAAACCCACAAATTCCTGATTCTAGGTAGCATTCCATCTAAGGGTTAAAAATCATGATTAAAAATCTTAGCTTGAAAATTATTTGCCTCTGCACAACTTTCTGGGACCAAGAAACTTTGCACTAAGAAGGTGAATCTTGAAAGAATTACCAGTGAGAGTCTTTACTTGCTTGCTTGAGTAAATGTCTGGCAAAAATCCTCCTTTTGAGGTCTCCATTCCTCATTGCCCAAGGACAATCTAGATTAGTCAATACTTGTCATCTATATATGCAGTATCTGTACAGTTCTGTTGACTTCAGCAGAATTATTTTTGATAAAAGAGTGGAAAAACGTGTTCATCCTGGATGTAAGGAGCACGTTGTGTGAATTGATGGTTCTTTGTGCTAGAATTCTGATGAGAGCTTTCCAACTTGCACAAACTTCTGAAAATAGACTATTTTCAGCAGAATATCTTATGCAATGTAGTGCTGAATTTTGGTAAGTATATCTCCTTTTCAGGAAATATTGGTAGCAAGCAACAGGACCAAGACCTTTGTTTCTTATTGTTAAAATTCATAGGATGATGGGAATTTTCCTGCTTTGTTTTGAGAGGTAATTAGTTGTGGAAATGTAATATTGCAGTAGAACTAACATATTGATAATGTATGTAGTTGGGGTTGGGGCCAAGGAAAGAAGGAAGGAGTAATTCATGCACAGGTGATTAAAACTGACTTATAGCAGCAATATGAGAAGTTCCTGGAAAAATCTAAATGAGCCTATGTCCCTTTTGCAAAAGCAAGCTTGGCTAGACTTGTTTAAACCCAGATTCAGTAGAGGACTTAAGCATCTGCTGGCTAGGAACGGTAGACTTGACATTTTAGGCATCATGTTTAGACTTCTTTTGATCCCAAGAGAAGCTTCTGAAGACCAGAAACCACTTCAGTGGCTTCTGAAGAGCTGGGGAACTATACTCCCTACAAGAAGTGTAAGGAGAGTGAACTGCTCTAAGAACTGATTATTTGAACCTTGAAGATGTGAAGGGTAAAGCAGGTTATTGCAAACACCTGAGCAAGGGACTTTCATTTTATTCTATCTAATTTCTAGGTTGTGATGCAGTTTGTTTGGGATCTGAGTCGCCTTCTGCTCAACCATAGCCATGCAGTTCTGGAGCAAAATGTGTGTCTGAGAAATTTTCTAAACATGAAGCAAATGCTTCCAGGCTTAGGGTGCTGCTCAACAGGGACTTGGGAATCATAACCTTTAGGTTTTTGCATCTAAAGAGTATAACCCTGAAGAATACTCAATCCATTTTTCCAATTTGGCTCAAAACATATGATGCATAGTTACAAAGGGATTAAGGACCTCTATGTTGTTTAGTAGCATGCCTTACAGTGCTAGAGATGTTCTTCCTCAGATTTCACTAGATAGGGAAAGGGACAACAGAGGAAAGGTCAAGTGATTTAAAAATGAACCAGGGAACTGATGTGCATTGGCTTCTTTGAGACGAACCCATGTTTTGTGCATTAATGAGTTTTGCAGTCTGGCGCACAAATTCTCTTCAAGTAGTCATTCCTTTTCTGGGAGCTTACAGAAAATCTTCATTCTGCATTACTAATTCAGGTATCTTTTTGTTCTTGTGCTTAAGAAATTAAGATTTTATAAAGGCATTCAGTTTAATACAGTATGTCTTGTAGTAAGTACTCTCCAAAATAAAAGTTCGTAAAGTAGCTAGACAACATTGGACTGGACACTGGACAACACTGTGCTATGTGACCATAAATGGTTCAAATCCAAGGATGTGGCTTTTGTGGGAATTTGACTGTTCAGAATGTACAAAGCATCAAATCAGCCAAGCATTTTAGCAAGCCTTCATCAAGCTATTTCCTCTGTGCTGATATGTACAGTAATCTTAATAAGCATTCCCTGTGCAACAGGCCATGAAGTGAAGTTCATAATATTAACTTGTTCCATGTCATCCAAATCACCATCCTTCTGCCAGGAGCACGCTGCAAAATTAGTCTTGTAGTTGAGGACAGGGAGCAATGGTTGAATCATGCATGGGTCACTACAGAAACGTTTTAAAGAATGTTACTCACTAATGGTTACTGTGCAGAACACCTACATTTGAAAGTCAATCTTTCTGCCAGAGACTACTGTCAGAAACGTAGCATAAGGCTTGGGGAAAGGTTAGAAGTTAAGGAACTGAAAATACGACTTACTAGAGTTTATACATATTTTATTTCTTTTAATATACCACTTTCCACCCCTCCCAAATAGCTTTTAATGGTTTCTTGAGTGACCCCCCTTGTCCTTACTCTAGAGATGATTTTTAGCATTATTTTTTGATAGGATAGAGTGCATCCATATGTCTGTTTTACTGAATGCTCGTAATACTCTCTGGAAAACAGCACTTACATTGACGCTAATGCTTTTTTGGCTTTCATGTTCTTCACTTAAAACTTTCAGAAGATTAATCATAAGTGATCAGTCAGATTTAGGATCAAATTATGGTTTTGGTCACAGTGCTATATATATGGAGTAAACAAATTTAATGTTATGGCGACTGTCTGAAAAGAATGAATTAGAAAATCCCATTTTCCATGTTACTCCATTACTGTTGTGTCCTAAATCATGACTGGAATCAAAGTGATTGTCTCAAGCAAAAGAAAAAAGAAAAAAATATTCCTGAATATAGCAGCTTACTGACCTCCTGTCTTGTTTTCTAAAATGAAATTTAAAATGAAGTTCAGAAGATATGTTGGCAAATTTTGGTTGGTAGCTTGACTAGGAAACTGCCGCATCATGAAATATAAGTATGAATTAATGTGAAAAAAAGATGCAAAAGAAACAAAGCAAGCAGTTTGTTGGCTGGAGTGGTGACAAAATTGGTAGAAAGTTCAGAAGAAGTAGGAGCATAAAGTTTTAATTGCAGGTAATCTTATGAGACACTTTGGCCTCTTTTTTTCCTCTTCCTTCTTACTGGTCTTTCAAATCCCACTTGTGTTTTATCCTGCCTAATGGCACCTAATCTCTGGCCATGCAGAAGTATGTCTGGAACAGGTTGCCCAGACAGACTGTTGAGTCTCCATGACCAAAAGCCATCTCCATGGCCCAAAGCATAGCTGCAGTTAAACTTGCCAGGGCAGCAGAGGTGATTCAACAGTAACAACACTGTGTTGAACCTTGCTGAAGAGCAGGACGAGCCGCTCAAGCCCAGCTTTGTGCAGCTGGAGTTGGAGCACTGGGAAATTTGGAGGTAGCCCTGGCACTGCTCCCTGTGCCGGCCTGCCCGCCTCGGACTTCAGTCTCCCTGTAGTGTGGGTGCTGAGCAGGACCTTCTCTGCAGAGCTACAGCACATCACATTTGGGTACAGAAATCACAGCTTGTCTATGAGCTGAAACGGGCTGTTCAGAACACTCATTCCTCCCTCCCAAATGTGTGCTTCAGGATACCAGGATACCAGAGGTACCTCTTTCTCTCTCTACTAAACTGCAAAGAGACAAGAGGGCTAGAGGGATGTCTGACTTTTAGATTGGCAAGGATGAATCATATTTATTCTCTGTTACCATTTAACTTATCCCCAGTAAGGAGAAGGGAAGACTCGTGAGGATGAGTCATGAATTTTCTTTTTTTTAATTTTTTATTTTTAATTTTCACTTTCCTTTTCCAATATCCATAGCGTTAATTTCCTGACAACTAAAAATGACATCAGGGAGGTGTTTAAGAGGTTAAAAGCAGAAACAGATTCAAGGAAGTAAGTGTATGACACTGAAAAAGTGGAAATAGTGCCTCAGTAAGACCTGGGCATGGCCAGGGTGTCCCACAGGGGTGGTTGAGCAGCCGACAGGGCAGTCTATGCTTCTATTGCATCATTTCAAGGCTTAGCCACGGGTATCCTTTTGCATCTGCAGTATGTGCCTCCAATTTCAAAACTGTCCTAAAGAGATTCTGAAGGGAACCAGAAATTTATAGCCTTGCAGATAATACATCCACATGGATGTCTTGATTTTTATTATTGATAGAGAAGTAGAAGATCAGAAAGAGGAAAAGTGGGGATGGAAGCAAATAGCTAACAACTAGAATAAAGTTGATTTAATGACATATTACCTTTTCGCTGTAACTCTTAGTCCCTGTGCCTGTTATTCCTCTGGTTTATAAATGCAGTATTTTCTTTCAGGAAAATGTGAAATGAGAGCTGCAATGCTGCACCGCATTGGGAGGACAGAGGAAGGGGCAACACAAACCCACTGATGAGACTTGTGCTGGCAGCCCATTACCTCTTCTTTTCCACAGCTGAATCTGTGAGGCTGCAAAATGACTGTCTTTAAGAAAAACAGAGATTTTATATCTGTAGGTATCATAAAAATCCCATTGTAAGGAATTCCTAAGAATTTTCTGAGACTCATCGTAAAAGCATTTAAAAATGCCTTGCTGTAACAACAAAACAAGCAACCTTTGTCAAAGCATAAGATGCTGCAGCTGAATCCTAGTAAACTAAAAACACCATGCAGATACTTTGCTGCAACGACATTCATGTGCAAATCAGAGGTTATGCACACAGAGCAGCTGATTAGCTGTGAAATTTGATCTTTTCCATTTTCTATAGGTATGTGTAGAATTAGAATTTCCAGAGAGAGTAAATTTAACATTTGCATGGTCCAAAATGTAACTTCATAAAAATGCTATTTTTACAAATTACTTTTAAATGGTGTTTTCAAATGCAGATGCTGCTGAATGATCTGCTCATACAGCACCTCAGCAAGAACATATTAGACAGCCCAGGAGGTGCATACTTAAACTGCTTTCATTTTATGGAGAGAAGGGCAGCGTTCTTCTAACTGACCTTCAGTAGGTAAATACAAGTAGCTTTTTGACTTATCTTATTATATTTCCAGGAGCAAGTGAAAGGAAAGAAGATGTTTATTGTAAAGAGGTATATATTTTATTAAATACCTCAGCTTTCTGTTGCATCTAATGTCTTTAGGGTTAGCCTTAACACCAAAGAGCTATATTGGTCTTTATATGCTTTTATCACTTCTTCATTCTTGCAGAGAAAAGTTTTTGTACTACCGTAAGATAAAGGAAGTTCCATTGATTTTTTTAATATATCTTTGTCTTCAAATGCCCTTACCAGCAGAGGACACAGAACCCTTAGCAAACCTGGCAGTGTTCCAGAAATGCCTGTTTAAAGAATGGTTTAGAAAAAAAAAAAAAAAAAACAGCTACAGCAGTCCATTTTGTGAAGGATTATTTTTAAGAAAATGGCTACATGTTCCACTGTTGTTTTCTGTCTTTTAATGAAAATATGGTGTCTCATTTCAAGAAGGCTATGCGTTTTTACGGAGGTATTTTTGAAGGAATATAAGACAATGTGATGAATGGAAGACTGTTACTGAAGAATAATATTTTTATAATCCAACAGATTAATTTTAAAGTGTATAATATCTGTAAAGAGATAAAAGAAGCAAGCAGTAATGTTTACTGCTTCTCTCCTGAGATTTTCAATTAAAACATCTGGAAATAAGATCAGGTACTTGTTTCCAAATACTGCTACTGCTGGAAACTTAAAAAAAAAATCCCATTTGAAATACAGGCTCAGTCTCTCCTTATTAGTTTTTTTTCTAGGGGAATGATAGATCACATTTCTTGGAGAGAAGACCTGCCAAAATACTTTTTTTTTCTTTAAATGCATATTATGTATCATGTGTTTAAATGCATGTGTACTATCAGCTTTGGCGTATAGAAGTAAAAATTAACATACAGGATCTTCCCTGTTTATGGAGACCAAAACAAAATCAATTCCTTCTGAAAGCCATGGGAGCTCCGGATGCTGAAGGAAGGGAATCTTAAGGCATTGAGTAATGAAAGCTTTTAACTGCCGCGCTATCAAACAAGTTAAAAAAAAAAAAAAAACACCGCAGGAAAAATCTGCCAAGGGCCAGAGTATCATTACTTTTATATGTCCATAGGACATATATAGGAGCAACTCAGAAGTTCAGTTTGTTCATTGACCAGGTCAGCAATCTTTTCAGCGTGGGACAAAGCCACAGGCCCAGTCATTCCTGGAAGAGAAGTCTTGGTCACAGAAAAGGTGTAATGGGAGTGATCACTAAGACACCTCTTTATGAGCTTGTGACATAATTTATGGTGCAGGCTAGTAAAAATAGTAGGAGTAGAAACAGTTTAGCAGCTTACAGTTATCATACACTGAGACAAATTGATTAAGAAAAGAAAAATTATCATAATGGATCTAATCCTGTGGTCAGTTTCTTTTGGTATTAGTAGCCTCATCTTTCTTTTTTGAGGACCTTAGATCTCAAGAAAATTAAATATGAAAACTACAGTATGTTTTTACTGAGAAGAATTTAGAAGTTAAGTAGAATGCCTAATACTGTGTTGTTAACCAGGGTAGTCTTCTATAGTGTGCCAAGTGCAATTTGGAAATTTCAAAAAGTATCTTGCATTTTTTAGAATAATTGTCTCCTTATTTTTTCTACGCAGAAGCAGTACTTTCTAAGTGTAGCAGTTTTTGAACCATCTCTAGAGTGCTTTATGAAAAAAAAAAAAAAGGCTACAATAACATTTGCCTTAGCAGAAAGACTGATATGAAATATATCCCTGGAGTGTAAGGAGAATGTTAATGTTAGACAATTAAGCTTTCCGAGGCAGTGAAATGCCAGTTTAGGTTGCCTGAGTAGCGTTAGCTCTATCCCTTGCGCACATGTACATTCTGATATGCCTTAATGATGTGATTGCTTACAGTTTATCACTTAATATTATATAATGTCATATATTTGTCTTCTGCAGCATTAGATTTGTCTCTCTTACTGTGTACATCTAACAATCAGAGAACTTTTTAGAAACAAAATCATTTGATTTTTTATTGGCCTTCCCATTATTTATTCAATTTAAAGTGAATGTAAAGTGGATTTTAAATGCTTTTAGGCCAGGATCATAGTTTTGCACTACCTTTTAATGTATCTAAATGCCAGCTGGGAAAGAAACTGAGTGGTGGAGAATCAAGATGCCTAGCACATCCTCAGACACCAAATTTCTGATAAAATTGCAACATTTACTTTTCCTAGATTTAAAAGATTTAAGGATATACTTTTCAGTAATAATGAGAAATGTGGTTCTACCATGGTAACTTTGTGCTGTAAAACACATTTATCTTTTAACCTCAGATTTCTAAGCAGCTTCACTGCAAAGGCATGTGAGTATCTACAAAATTTAGAAAGGTAGGGGGAGAACTGGAAATAGAGTTTTATGGAGATATTTGTGCAGTTTTACTGTAGGTGCAGGTCTAATTTTCACAGAGGAAATGATGTATTAGACTTAATTCTTCTTGCAAAAATGTTTTGTTTTGCTTTATCTTGCTCCAGCTTTTGTCTTTTCTCTTTTTTTTCTTCTTTTTTTTCATGTGTGTGTGTGTGTGATGATGAAGTTTCCCAGTCCCACATCAGCAAAAGTATTTAGCCATCTACCTCCTATTGGTAGTAATTTTGAAATCACAGCATGTACCTTTGCCTGTTCACATAGCTCTTTAGAGAATATTTCATAATGGTCACCTGTGCCTCTGAACAGTGCAACTAGTGATGTTAATAAATTATTTCCTACCTTGATTTATAGTTTTACCATTTTTCCTTTTGCTAATTAATTGCCTCACATCTCCTGTTTTCTGCATCCTATCATTGCAAGTTGGAAAAAAACATTTCTTACTCTGAAATGCTCTTCAATATACAGTGCTCTGTAAGTATGTAAAAACCAGTGGGCTTTTCGGAAGCGCTGAGGGTTGGTTTTATGTGGTTGCTGTATGGAGATGTAAAGTCCCTGTGGGTTTGGGGACGGTGCCGTGGAGCTGGCACTGGGGAGCTGCGAGCGGCCTGGGCATTGTGGGTGCTGCAGAAAGAGCTGTGGGGAAAAACATCCACGGGATGTAAAGGAGGGTGAAATCCAGCCCCTCACTTTGTTCAGCTCAGAAGGGTTGTGTTTGTAGTGTATACATTTTTCCATGGAGTTGTTCCAGGTATTTCCTTCTTTGAGAGAAAGACAGACACAAACCATGGGCTAGAGCCTGAAGCCAGAGCAATTCAAATTAAGGCACACATTTTTAAGAGTAAGGCCAGTTAAACACTGGGATGAGCTACCAAAGGAGGGAAGTTCTCATCTTATCTTGTCTTCAAGCCTGCAAACTGTACTGGAAAATGCTGTAGCAAACATAAATTAACAGGCTTAATACAGAGCTTATTATGTGAAATACCATGTTCTGCAGCGTGTGGGAGGCCAGTGCAGATGAACTAATGTCTCTTCTGACCTTGAACTTCACATATTAAAATGTATTTGTAAATAACATGGAATGCGTTGGTCTGTAATGACTCATTTGATCCTTCCAAACCTAAGGCCATAGAGCGATAAATCTGACATCGTGTGTGATGCCTCTGCCTTCCCACATTCATGATGCCACAATTCAGAATATGTAATTTGCCTGGAAACACAAGATTAAAAAAAGAAAAAGTAATACTAAATTCATCTTGTGTGCTCAGTTCCATGTTTACAGACATACAAATTGTTCAGTGACTTTTTTTTTAACCCAATCATCCCATTTTTAACCCAGCCCACACATTTCAGGAGTCTTTGGCTGCCTGGCTACTTTAAATCTGAAACTCTGAATAAGTAAGTTATTTAAAAATCCAGTATCTGCTTTTCTTGTGCATGATATATCAGCTGGCTACTATCCCACCCACCTTGTGGTATTCTGTTTAGGGCACAAATGAATACATAGATTAATAATAATAACAATAATAATAGTAATAACTGAAAGTATCAGTATTATGGAGTACATCTTTAACTACTTGCCAGGGCAGCAGATAACCATTATGAGGAACTTAGAGCAAAAGCCAAAATGAGGCATTAGTAAAGCATGAAGAGAAAGAATTGATAAAAACAGGAAAAATATTTGCAATGAAAAGTGTCTTTGTACTATTTCCAGAGTGGTTCTAATTCGTTAATGGTTTATGATTTTTTTTTCTCAGCACAAATCATTCAAATTCGCAGAATCATTATAATCTGAATTCCATCTAACTCTTTACTGGAAAAGTTAGCAAAAGTCACTTCTTTTGCCAAAATAGTCAATGAAATATGTATACATATGTTATACATTACACATCTGCAGCTGCTGGAAAGGCAGGTGAAATCTAGGATCATTTCAAAGGCTGTTCTTCAAAGTTTAGTGTAGTAATGGCAACACAGTAACTTTACAAGGAAAAAGCAAATCTGGATGCATCTGCATTAATGTTTCAGTTCAGAGCAGGAATGTTCTTTGGAAATAAATATCCACTTGATCTCATTTTAGTTCATCCTGCAAATGAGTCCCACAGGTCATGGACTGAATTCATTTTTGGTTGAGGCTAAGACAGAAGCGGAGGGGCTATGAGTGGCCTTGTAGTGTGGAGGACTAGGCCCTGGGGGACTAGATGCAGCCTCCTTGAGACACCTGTGGGGTGGACACCAGGTCCTCAGCTGCTTCAGTCTACCACGCTGCTCCTATTGCACTGCACTCTGTGCTAATGTAGGTGTATCTTCTCTCTAACAGTTTTCACAGGCGTTCAGTATTAATTGATAATCTGGGGGGAGATACTACAATACCCACAGTATTCTCAGATGTGAGATTTTGTGCTGTCTTTCCTTGATGTACAGCACTTCCTTTAGTGCCGAAATATCTCCGACCAAAGAAGCCATGCATTCACTGTTCCCTTTCTGAATTAGGTCATCTGCCAGCTCGTCCTTGACAAGTGATGAATGAGTACATTTCTTTTCCATGTCACTTAAGGAAAAAAGACAGATCCTTTTTTCCTGGTACCTTTGCTCTTTTGCTGATCACAGAGATGGCAACAGACAGCAGTGCAGTCCAAACTACTTTTCGCAATTCTCTTTCTTTGCTCCATTTGTTTAATTAAAACACCAAATTTCAGGGACCTTTCTGCCTGTCTAGTCTTTCAGCCTTTTTTTTTTTTCCAAGACTTAACCAACGTTATGCAATTGTTGAAATGTTTTGTTTTGTTTTCCATGGGGTAAACGTGATTTCCACTTAATTCATCTTGTCAATTAAAACAACACCAACTCCAAGTTTTCCCTCTCAAGCGCTGGGTGTACTGAATCTGGGTTTTAATTAATTTGGTAAATACATAAAACCCAGATTGTGGCTTGCTTTAGATATTGCTGCAAAAATAATTTGATCATTGACAGGCACTTTTAAATGTTATTTCATTAATGATATTCTTTAATTTTAAGCAGAAGCAATTTTTCCATAAATATTACACAGTCTTAATGGCTTAGGCTGGTCAGCCTGTACTATATTATTACAGACTTGCACAGATTTTTCTTTTTTTAACCCCATATTTCCTTAACCATGAAAATTATGAAAAGAAATCATTGTAAGGATATGGGCACATTAGATTCATATAGATGCATCTTGACATATCGAATCCTTATACAAACTTGTTTACTTGGAATACCAAGAACTTTGGTCCTTAGGACATAATGTCTGCTAGGGCTGCTTGAGTGAGAATACATGGTTGATACTCGTACTACCATTGTCACCATGTTGTGGCAGCCTAGAAAGCAAATTGGTCTGGAGAACAACAAAAATAGGAGAGATGGGAAAGACAAGATGAGAATGCAAGCAGAGGAGGAAGAAGAAGAATAGAGAAGCTTGGAAAGAAAATGGAAATGAAGTAAAAGGAAAGATATGGAGAAGGAGTAAGGCAAGAAAGGCAAAAGGAAGTTCAAAAAAAGCAATTCTAGACAGCATATATATATATTTCATTGTCCTTAGGGAATGAATTGGATTACCGTGAACCGAGATCTACAAGGTTTAAATTACCTACACTAGTTCACCAATCTAATTAATACAGGTGTTAATCTAAATTTTTATGTAGAAATCTTCTTATATTAAAATACCTAGCATATTCCAGACCACAACATAACTAGCTCCTATCAGACCTCTTAATAAATAAAAGGACATTAGGCCTGTTAATCCCCAAGCCCTGTCATCTGTTCAAATATCCATGCTGTTGCTGAGAGCTTCCTATAGTGTGAACCTGGTGCAGTCTACTGTGCTTCTGTCATGTAAACTAAAGCATAATTTTGTTGCGGCCACTTCGCAGCTCAAAAAGTCTCCAATAAGAACCTCAACATTCAAGTGGAAAGTTCAGCACGCTTTTCTATCTGGACATAGTCTGGAAGGACTCCTGGAAAAAAAATCATTCCTACATTGCAGTAGCTGATACAGTTTATTTAATACTTGGAATATTCATAGCATAATCGTTGTATCTCCTTGCTCTGTGATCCTGCCTTGTTTGCTCTTCCACTAAAGCAATTTAGAAATTTGTATTCTGGGTGTTTCCTTATTATCTGTCCTCCATCTGATATCTAGCACCCAAAAAGTGAACACAGATCTACTCTGACATAGGCTTCATTTGAGCTTGTTGGTATCCTGTTTGCATACTATCATTGCTCTGCATCCTAAGCCCAGATGCACCACTCTGTATACCAGAAGGTCTCACAGCAGTGTTTTATAATAGATTGGGTAAAATAATTTAAGCCAAGTAAGTTCTCCTCCTTTTCAGTCCTTACATATGTAGAAGAGGATAAATGAGATGAACAGTCTTTTTTTTTTCAACATAGTTGCACAAGGATCCTAAGATTTGACTCTCTACTCCCTTTTACTCTTCTTTGTTTGCTGTAATGTTATAAAAACAGAAACCAGGTTTTCTGGTTTAAAAAAGAAATATCTCCGTATCTCTGCCTACTCATTAAATATTGCAGACCAGTGAAAAAAGAAAGAGGGAAGGAGGGAGAAAAGAAAGAAAGAAAGAAAGAAAGAAAGAAAGAAAGAAAGAAAGAAAGAAAGAAAGAAAGAAAGAAAGAAAGAAAGAAAGAAAGAAAGAAAGAAAGAAAGAAAGAAAGAAAGAAAGAAAGAAAGAAAGAAAGAGAGAGAGAGAAAAAAGGAAGGAAGGAAGGAAGAAGGAAGGAAGGAAGGAAGGAAGGAAGGAAGGAAGGAAGGAAGGAAGGAAGGAAGGAAGGAAGGAAGGAAGGAAGGAAGGAAGGAAGGAAGGAAGGAAGGAAGGAAGGAAGGAAGGAAGGAAGGAAGGAAGGAAGGGGGGAGTTAAGGAAGGGGAAGAGGGGGAGGGAAAGGGAAAGGGAAAGGGAAAGGGAAAGGGAAAGGGAAAGGGAAAGGGAAAGGGAAAGGGAAAGGGAAAGGGAAAGGGAAAGGGAAAGGAAAGGAAGAGGTGGGTTTCTGGCATTTCCTGAATGGTATAAGGCTTACTTTTAGTATATTGGGTCTGTAGCACTAGTAAAATAATGAAGCGGAATAGGGAGAGCACATATCTGGTATTTTATGAAGTTGCATTCAAATCCTAATGCAAAACGTCAGGTGAAATTACAGGCACATCCGCCCTGACAACAGTCATATTAAAGGCACTTTTACAGCCTCATGCCTTATGCACACTGATACTGACCTTAATATGCACAGATAAAGACGGGAATGTGTAGCCATGAATCCATGCCTCACTGGCTTGCCAGATACTTTATTATCTCATGATTTTCACCCACTAGCTTGCTGTTTTAATTAAGTAACAACAACTGTGAAATGCAATAAATTCTGTATGAAACAACTAAGAATACTTGCGAGCTCCAGACTGTATTGATTTCAGGCCAGTAGATCATAGCCACGAGGCCAATGTGCCTGACGGGTAAGAAAGCAAACCTCTGTCATGTCACTTTTGTGCTCCGCTGTGACACCCTGCTGCTTCTGGGGATGTGGGGGAGCATTTCTGTCCCAGCTCTACCGCTGGGTTTCTGTGCATCCGCAAGCCGGGGTGCAGCAGCAGCCTCTTCCCGGGGACACGGGCATTGCTTCTCTGTGGGCACGGGTTTTTTCTGGAGCGCCCACCATCTGCCCACCCGCCGCACATGGGAGCAGGAGCGTTTGATTTGAAACATTGGTTTGTGCTTTGCACAAGGTGATTCTGCACAATGTGCGGTCTCTGGCTGTCTCTGTGCTCCAGCAGCACTAATCCAGTCAACGCGAGGGGACGGGGATAACCAGCTGAGGCTGTCCCAGTGCATAACAGCCTCTTCTTGCACTGAGCAGCTGGCTCACGCCTCTGAGGCCGAGTACTGCCTTTATGCTCAAGTGCCACTCAAGGTAAAAGGTAGCTTTGCCCAAAGAGATGGATTTAGTGGCTGGGCTCAGCAACATATGGTAATTTGAAAGTGCTTATGAGTGGCAATGCATAGAATGTTGTTTTCGTTTTTAAAAAATGTAGATATTTTTGTAGCTGTCTGAGATCAAACTGATGTCTCTGTGTGCCGGGCCTGTTGTTTGCTGGCTGATATGGATACATAAGTTCATGTATCCAGTATCACTGCTTAGAAGTGACAAATGGTATTGTCACTGTGCAGCAAACACTGCCAGCAGCCAGTTTGTATGGGTAATATACATGGTTGTCTACAAACCTCTCTGCTTTATTTGCTGTGTCTAAGTTGTTAGTTTGATTTTATCCTGCAGGGCTATCTGTGAAACAAGGAGGAAGATTTTCTTTAGATTCAGGGAAGATGAAGAGGGGGCATGCAGGAATCCTGTCCTCAGGGACGGTGATCCAGGCCTGGAAAAGGGACACCCGCGGCGCCACCCTGCAGCCAGCGCCAGCATTGCTGCTCCTTGCTCTTGCAAAGTCCTTGCTGAGTGAATAGCCTGGGGCTTGACCCAACACCACAGCTCCTGAACAATCTTGGGAAGAATATTGCTGGATTTCTGTAGTGCAGAATTAGGGTAAAAAGTGAAAAAAAGTTCCCTAGCAACATTTTCCAGCAATGGTCAATGAATAGTGACGCACAATGCTTTAGAAAGCTCAGCAATGTCATTTTATTTTTTCATATTGAAATATGACTCAACATTTTACTAAAATTTACACTGCTTTAGTTGTATTTTTATGGTACCTCTTTCAAGCTTGACTCATGTGATGGATTGCACCAGAAAATACTTGGGATGAGTTTTATGGTGTGGTTAAAGGCACCATCTGTCATGCTGTTGTGCTACAATAGCTAATAGCTTTGTCACGATAAAAGATACCGTCACTAACAAATTAGAACCTTTTTTGACCTTTCTTTAAAACATAACAAACTCCTTGGTTAATTTATACCTTCACTTTTATTTTGCAAACTCAGATCTGTTCTTAATGCCACTCTATTAAGCATTATTATTAACTATTAATTAATCTTACAAGATTATTGATCTTATGAGACGCCACAATCAGTGAAGTAGAAGGACTTATTTGTCTTCAGGAAAGAGCATAGATTTACTCTGCTGTGTTCCACAATCATTTTAAACAGTAGACACTGATTTTGTTACAGATTTTTCTAGCTATTATCTAGCTTCTTTTAACATTAAAGTGAAATTGTGTGTTGTTTCCATCTCTTTATGTATATATATATATATTTTCCTTTTGAGAGCCACATATGTGATGTTTAAACATCCCAGATGTCTTAGAGCGAATGATTTTAGAGCAGGGAAAGAAAAAATCTTCTTGGTGAAAGGCTCCAATTCTCAAACTATTGCAAAAAGAAAACTTGAATCGTATTTAGCTGTGCTAAAAATTTAACACGTGACAGTCCCAATAGGATTTTTTTAAATGTAAAACTCTAAATGTTATGACCACTGCTTGTCTAGTTATTGGTTGATTCATTTGTTTTTTAAGACTAATAATTATCTATTCAAGCAGTATTGCAGCTTTCATACCAGAGAATCCCAAACACTTCACAAACTTCACCTGCTCTTTCATCTTGTCTGAAAGACAGTTTTCCTTAGTGTGGAGCACGTGAGTTGTGCAGCACCACTCTGCAGTGCTCTTCTCCAAGGACTAAATAGGGCATCTGCCCTCATCGGCTGAGGCGCTCCGTCATTCTAGGCTTGCAAAGGAGGGTGATGCTTGCTGAATCTGCAGCAACTCTTCAGTTTTAGTTACACCTGCTTGGAAATTTCCCCTTCCCTTACTAATTAGGTGCAACCCTAATGAACTTGTGTGATGGCTGCATGATGGTCTCCCTAAGGACTTAAAGAGGGAGGGAGCACCATGCTGAAATGAAGCGATCCAAGGGGACTGCCTCAATTCATTCCAGTTTCTGGGAGCTATATGGAGGATGTCTGCAATTGAGGACATCTTAGCTTCATGATTATTTGCGTGTTTTGTGTTGTCTTAATTTCTCATTCCTGCAAAACAGCTATTAAGCATCTCCCATTTCTTTTTTTTTTTCAGTGCTTTAGTCTTGTTTTGACTTGATGCGTATACCAGGAAAATTTGATGCAGGAAAGAAGTTCTTGGGGTAAAGGATATGCATCCAAGGACATATATATGCAATTCCTCTCTCAGGGATTAGCAGTAAGTTTGTGTACTGTCCTTTGAAAGTTCAGTTTATCTACTGTAGCTACAGTTTGCACTTGTTTGGTTTTATGAGTACAAAGTCAGTAAAATGGTGTTCTACTATTTATGCAACAATCTATCACAAAGCCAGGAAATAATGTATTATGATAGTGATTTTTCACAGTACATTATGGGTTTAGACTGAGACGCTGTAAAGAGTTTAAAAAGCTGAGCTCCCATGGCTCAGATACCAACCTAAATCATGTTTTGGAACTATTATTAGAACTCATACAATGATAGTCTCTGTGAGTTTGCGTCCGCTCATAAATTGCCTGTTACTTGGATTTTTTTACCCAGATTAATCTTTCTCTTTTTACAAAACGTCAGCACACAATGCAGAGCCTATTAATATGGCAGTATTATTTCCAGAAATAAGGAAAATAAGTCTCTATCTCAAGCAATTAAAGCTGTGCAGCTATGATTTAGGTAGAATACCTTTCAAATAATTCAAGTCTGCTAAAACTATGCTACTCTATTCCTATATAAGCTTTCATATTTTATTCAAATAATTGTCAAGTCTCAAACTAAGTTCCATCACAACTGTCCCCTGCAAAAGAGATAAAACTAGAAGAGCATTACAGCAAAAGAACATTTGTGTCCGTAGTAGATGAGCAGCCACTTTCTTGCTTTTTTTTCTTAGTATTAAACAGAATAGTTACTTTTCCATTAAAAGTCTGCAGTAATTGCTGTCTGCTTTTAAGAAGGGATGGTTTAACCCAATGCAAAGCAATGAGACTGACAGTCTGTGTAGCTCTCAGCACAACGTTTTGGGAGCCAAGCACCTAGGGAAGAGCACCGGGGCTGGTTGTGGAAAGCAGAGGTGGCTTTGGCTATCTGTAAGTGGTGGATCCCTGAGCAAAACTGTGTGAACATCTTTCTACTAGAGGTGTCATGAGCTTTACAGTTGTTTCTCCACCAAAGGAAGCTCAAGAGAGGTGGTGGCATTTCTGTATTAGCTCACCATTACAGCCCAGGGAACTAAACAGACACAGAGACATAAATTATATTGAGACAGAATGACTGAACCCCACGTGCCACTGTTAATATTCATTAGAGATAAATGCCACAGTGGAGCTTTTCCAGATGAGTCAATTTGTAAGTACATTTTTCTAATGAGTGTGTCAGTAAGCAGCACACACTGAAAGTGCTATTTTGGTTTTCCAAATAAATGCATATGAAAGTTAATATTCTAGTGTAGTTTGATTAAAAAAGAAACTCCTTTATCGTCATGATTTTTTTACCCTTGGTTAACTTGTCTGTTTGAACATTTATCACTAGTGCAGATTTTCCTAAAATTCAAACCAGCTTCAAACCAGGCAATTTATCCAGCCTGAATAACAATATAAATGTCCCTCTGAAGCTAAAATCAGCCTTATTAGTTTTACTCAGATATTTTTAGCACACTGCCATCAGCCTCTGGTTAAGCTATTTCTGTGGGTGTTCAGCTGTCTGTGCCTTCCATTTTCAGATATTCCAGATATTCGAAGAACATCCATAAGGTGTTTTATTTTCCTATTGCAGCTGTTCTTGTTGAACTCAGGAGCTTTCTATCACTTTCTTTGGGGACCTGTATATGGAAGTCAGGTAGATTGGTCCTCAGCAGATTTAAATCCTGCTATGAGATCCTTTGTGCAAATGAGAGAGATTTCTGTGACTGGGAACATCTGAACACCATAATGCTTAACTATATA
Organism: Tinamus guttatus; assembly: GCF_059628265.1. NCBI lineage: Eukaryota > Metazoa > Chordata > Aves > Tinamiformes > Tinamidae > Tinamus > Tinamus guttatus. Next base: position 320,778 of record NW_028289023.1, read on the forward strand.
TATGTGTGTGTGTGCATGTATACACACACATGTATATATATATTAGATATATATATGTATGCATATACAGATCTATCTATCTGAAATAGATCTTGTGCAAATCCATTCAGATTTCAAGGTGAGGCAGCTATCTTTGCAGATATTGCTGAGCTCTAACTAACTGTGCAAGCTAAGACTGTCATTTTTGACATACCTCATAATTAAATTTATAATACCTTAGAATTTAGTGTTTGTCAAAAAACATCTGTAGAGGCAATTATTTCCCTTGTAAGTATTGCAGGAACAATTACAGTCTTTAAAATATCTCAGTAGCAATCATTAATGTTTATGTTGGAGTCATCAGTCAAATCAATAGTATTCTGGAGACACCTACAAACAGTTTTGTTCCATAATTCTGAACTGTTGCTTTAGTGTTTTTTTAAACTAGATTTAATGGCAGTTTATTTCCAGAAAGCATCTGTAGAGCAGCAGCAGCATTCAAGCATCTTCTCTACTTTGTTTATCCATCTGCTAACTAAAGCATGGAATAAAATGCAATTCTTCTGAAAGCACAGTAGATTCAACATGTGTTACATGAAGTACCAAATCCCAAATGAATGCTCTCGAGGTCCTTTAAAGAGAATTATTCATTAATTGTTTGGCTATTTTTTTAATACTATCTATAATCTGTTTATAGTGCAACCCTATTAATATTCAACACTGATCATTCTTTATTTTAAATCCTTATATTTAAATGTGCAAGGAGGGAGATATCAAAAGATACTGCTAAAGACAGAAACATATGTGTATATGTGATATATACAATATGCATATATATGATAGATAAAATAATAATAAGCAAAAAGGTTAGTGATATGATAGTCATCTACAAAGAGAAAAGGAAATACTACTAAAAAATAGGCTATAAAAAAGAGCATTTGCACACTAACAAGTTGCATCCCAAAATGTCCTTCATCATATATGCACATACCAGAACCACAAGATCTATGTTTTCCAAAGACTCGCATGTGAAATTTATTTACATCTCCAGTAAAGGATCATGAAAGTATTGGCACTGTCCCAAGTATCAAGGAAAACAATTTTCTCCATGAGGAGTCTAATTTTCCCACGTAATTCCTTCTTGGTTGTCTGTCACACTTTATCTTACTACAAATCCTACTGTGATGGTAGTTCATCCCTGACATTTCGATGGCAGTCTTGGCTGCAGGTAGTGGTGGCAGACGTTTGAAGAAGACCCACAGACTTTAATCTGGGGATAGAAAAGCTTTAAAAATAAAATGCATAATCTGGAGTTGGTGACTGGAATTTCGTACATTTATTATATACTAAAATGTTTGCTGTACTATCTTCAGAATATTGTTACAGTGATTACGTGTTTTGCATGGAAAACTCAAGTAAATTCCAGAGTTTAATAGGACCAATATAAAATGATCAGTGAAGTGCCAAGATTCATCTTTATTATTCTCTGAGTATTAGATCAGTTTGTTGAGAATAATGTCCTTTAAATAATAGGCTTAGCTGTAGGCTGTATTTTAATAATGAATCTTTCTGAAATCCAACACAGAGTTTTGGCATTACCTGGGAACTGTCATATCCTCTCTTAAAAACAATTTTTTGTTGTTGTTGTTACTTACACTAGTTTTAAAAAGTGCTAGAGTAAATCATCTCATACTGGTGCTAGAATGTTAAACGCATTACAACTTTATTAATCATATGATAAGCTAAAACAAACTACATTTGTTTGAAAGGTATTGCCTGTACTACAAACACACTAATTCATACAAGTAATGTTAAATATTAATTCCTCTTTAATCAATACATTTGTCAGGTTTTGTTTTGTTTTTAAAGTTTATGGTAATCTTGGCTTGAGGGAACAAATTATGAGTTCCACTTTACCTTCTGTGGAACTTTACCTTCTGTATTATGGTCCTGGTGTTAGGTGGAACCCTTGAGGGAGGGAAAAGTTATTCTGCTTCAGAGATGGGGGAAAGAATCTTTGAGAGAAAACAAGATGTGGCAGCTAAGTATTCTAGCTAACATTCTTCTACATTTTAAACCTTTTCAGTCACCGCTGGGAGCTTGGAGCTTGCCAGGAGAAGCCTGCTGAGGTAGACATATTTCAGCATCCTGGCTGATCCTACAGACCTGTCTCAGTTGGGTTCTGCCTGTCTTGGTGACTGTTCAAGCTTGTTTTGCTGCTTTCCCTGCATATGCCCCACTAGAGCTGCATGGCTCTGGAGAGGACTAGAGGAGGAGGAGGTGATCGCCTGAGGAGATGATCCTCAGGTTACATCTTGCATGCCAAAATGGAAGAAGTCATAGAGATGTTGGTGGGGAAACAGACATGGTATCACTGGAGTGACAGGGATGTTTCAGACGGTACTCTCTGATAACTTCGGGTATTTTGAATTCGCAGGGGATTATTTCCAAAAACAATCTGATCTGAGGAACTGGACCATATGTGCAGCTTTTTACTTATGATGGCCTTGATTGATTTAGTTGGTAGGTCTTGGAGAAAAAATCAAAAAAAAAAAAAATCTTCCAGACTTTTTCATCTTATCAGTGGAGAATATTCATGAAATCTGCTTTAAAGAAGTCAAGTCACTCCCATTCAATTTAGTGACTGCAAAGTCAGTTTGGATCTTCTGTTAGTGGTGAAAGAGAAATTAGTCTGGTGGGCAGCAAAATGCAAGTGTCCCACCAAAGATATGCACAGTACTTGGGCTATTCCCAGATGTCCACAGGCGTATATTGTATTAGTATTCACTGTTGGACAGAGCACCTGTATAAATATTTGGGGCGAGATTCTCCAATAGTAGAGTTCTAATGAAGCTGGTGAAAGACAGTTCAGCTAGGCCATTTATACCCTTGCCAAATATCTGCATGTGATGATGTAAAGGCAGAAGTGAAAACTTGCTGAAAATAAGGGGAGACAGATTGACATAGATAGGATCGTGGAAGAGGGGAGGTGGATTACACACACTAAGGCTATGAGCTTGTCCTTTTGCACCAGGTAGAGATCCTTGTCTTTATTCTTCTGAGGCACACAGGTCATGTAAAGATGCAAATCTATGCGTAAGAAACTTGCTTACTCATAGATTTTTCTAACCAGGAGTATTTATAGAACTCAGGAAACCTGAAATCTTTTCAATTCTAATCCCAGTAAATAAAATCTCCAAGGCAAATTATTCACGGCTGAGATGCAATAGATTATGCTGTTGAAAAGCAAATAACCTGCCATGCCAGGTTTAGTGAAGTCACTTTACTGAAAGTGGTGATATGCGAAACTTGTAAAGCATGAACATTCGCAAAACTGTTATAACTATAAAAACTGTGATTAATGTAAGAAACAAAATATTTAGAAGAAACTTTATGAGAATAAGAGGGACATTAGAATCATAGAATCATAGAATGCTTAAGGTTGGAAGGGACCTCTAGAGATCATCTAGTCCAACCCCCCTGCATACGCAGGGTCACCCAGAGCACGTGGCACAGGACTGCGTCCAAGCGGGTTTTGAAGATCTCCAGAGAAGGAGACTCCACAACCTCTCTGGGCAGCCTGTTCCAGGGCTCTGTCACCCTCACTGTGAAGAAATTTTTCTTTAAGTTCCTGTGGAACTTTTGATGCTTTAGTTTCTGGGCATTTCCTCTAGTTCTATCAGTGGCCACCAGTGAAGAGAGGCCAGCACCATCCTCCTCACTGCCTCCCTTGAGGTACTTATAGACACTGATCAGGTCCCCTCTCAGCCTTCTCTTTTCCAGGCTGAACAGGCCCAGCTCCCTCAGCCTCTCCTCATAGGGCAGATGTTCCAGGCCCCTGATCATCCTTGTAGCCCTGCGCTGAACTCTCTCCAGCAGCTCCACATCCCTCTTGTACTGTGGAGCCCAGAACTGGACACAATCCTCCAGATGCGGCCTCACCAGGGCTGAGTAGAGGGGCAGGATCACCTCCCTCCACCTGCTGGAGACGCTCTTCTTAATGCAGCCCAGGATTCCATTGGCCTTCTTGGCCACGAGGGCACACTGCTGCCTCATGGTCAACTTGTCGTCCACCATGACACCCAGGTCCCTCTCTGCAGAGCTGCTCTCCAGAGGTCAGTCCCCAGCCTGTACTGGTGTCTGGGGTTATTCCTCCCCAGGTGCAGGACCTTGCATTTGTCTTTGTTGGATTTCGTAAGATTTCTCACTGCCCAGTCATCCAGTCTGTCCAGGTCCATCAGCAAACTTGCTGAGGGAGCACTCTGTGCCTTCAGCCAGGTCATTGATGAATAAATTGAACAGGCCTGGACCAAGGACTGACCCCTGGGGGACCCCGCTAGCTACAGGCCTCCAACTAGACTCTGCACCGCTGATCACCCACCTCTGAGCTCTGCCATCCAGTCAGTTCCTAATCCACCTCACTGTCCGCTCATCTATCCCACACTTCCAGAGCTTGTCCAGGAATCCCACACTTCTGGAGCTTGCCCATTAATGTTTTGCAAGTAAGTAGTCCTTCACTGAAATATAAAATTCAAGAGCGTACTCTGTCTGTAGCATCTGTGGGTTACCAAGTGGAAAGCTACCAAAAACCACTTAAAATATTCAGGTCTAGAGAAAATTGTAAACCTCCTTACATTTATCTCTCTCATTTTCTCAGAAATGGCAATTATCCTCTCCAGTTTTGAATCCTTTAATGAGCTACAAACTGTTTAATAATCCTTTTGCATGTGTGTGTGTTTTTTTTTTTATTGTATTTCTTTTCCAATTGGGCTTTGCTACTAGTTTTTCAGAAGGGAAAGAAACTTGACAGAAATATATTAAAACACTATAAAGAGATATACCTTGCTCATTAAATTCATGAGTAGAACATGCAAACAGAGCAGTCTTTAGTTCAATCAAGTGTATCTAATTTTATAACCTGTAGAGTCGAATTCAGTCATGGCTATGGGTTTGTCGTCATAATTGATAGCTGCATCTTAAAACAGACAAATGTTAGGAAAGAGATCATTATTGGAAGTATTTAATTCATGCCCTATGAATATTCCTAGCTAGCAAAGCAACAGGATTCATTGGAGTGAAATGGAGCTAAGAAACAGTACAGCTCCTCAAGCCAGAAGCAAAACCCACCTTCAAGGCTGCAAGCCATCAAAAGCTCTGTGGAGTCAGACTAGCATGGCAGTGGTCAAGGAACATTTTTATTTGCAATCTCTGGGTTGGGTTTCCACACCCTGACACACGATACCTCTTCCTTTTGCTCTCTGCAAGGTGCAGGGATGCAGCCCTAGGGCAGCAACTTTTGAGCTCATCCTCTCCATGAGCTGCCCCATTGGGCATCACGGGACTCGTGTTCATGTCGGTGTGACAGCTCTCTGCAGTGTTGCTTCTGTAGCTTTCTAGGACTGGTTAATAAGAGAAATTACTGGTTTGTGCTCACGGCAGGATTTATTCAATATTTCAGTGGGTTTAAATGTACTGTGGAAAAAGAAAATAGTAGGAAGTTCAACTGTATAGCGACCTAGTCAGGCCTGGGTACTGGACAACCATCTGAAGGTGTTGGATAAATAGTGGAAGATTGCTACTTTCCTGTAAAAACTGTTTCTGTCTTATCACTCCTCTTGCTCTGTACTTTTTGGAAATATCACAAAGTTTCTTTTTTTCCATTCAAAATAAACCAACAAGATTTTCAATCTCTTATTTCATCCTTTTGAAGGACACCAGCCTCTTCTTCACATGTCATTCCTCAATTTTATTATACATAACTTGAGATCTACTTCACTGCTGCTAAATCAAGGCTGTTTTACAGTATAGTATAGTTTATTGCAAAAAGTCATAGGATCCCATGCTAGTACATGACAAATTTTAGATCTTGTACTTCAAGAGGATCTCTGCTCAAAAGCTCATGTCCTAGCATTAGAAAGATCTGAAAAGCACATCTGGAGGGAAATAAAGTATGCTTTTGACAAGCATCAGGTAAAACAACAGAGCTTCTTAGGGGAGAAAAGCAGAAGAATGACAGTTACGGTAGGGGACCTTTGCATCTGCTTGTCAAGACTTAGAACTGCCTCCCTTCCAACCTTAAGGATTCTATGATTCTGTGATATTATGGGTTCAGCCTTCCAGGGTAAAAACCTCACTGTTATGCCAGACTCAGAAAAAGATTATTGTATGCCTAAAGAAATGAAAAACCTCAATTAAAGCAGAACACAGAATGACTTTCAAAGAGGGAAAATTGCCAGCTGTACATATCCTGTCCATAGTTCATCTGACTGCTCCTTAAAATAGACTTCAGTCATCTTGCAGAATACTCAACTATCAGGAAAAATTTTGGTATGTTTAACTTGAGCTAGGGTGCTGATATTTTTCTCTCCTGCACTATGTGTAAGTCCTACTGCTGGCACCAACTTTTGCTTTTGAATCTATATGTAGTAAATCGAAGAAGGCTGTAGGCACCTTCTCTTGTAAATACACATTTTTAAACTCCAGTTTGGAATATGCTGTTTGCCAAAATATCGGCTGGTACTTTTCACGGAACATTTAGGATGCTTTAGTGCATTTGTTACACCTGGTGAAGTAAACGGCTGTGTTTGAAGAAAAAGGGTAAAACTAAAAAGCACACTTTTAAGGTCATAAATTTGTGTAGGTTCCTAAACTTACTTATGTTGTAAGTTGAGTGATTCAGGTTTATGTCAGTGGGAAGGCTACAGCTGTTGTTCTTGAGCTGGCATTTTCTCAGGCTGCCAGAAAGCATCTGCATCACTGGCCATGTTCTGTATATTAGAGCAAGAAGAGCAAAAGCTGCAAGACCTTTACTTTCTGCAGCCACTAAGCAAGGACAGCTAATTCCAGTCGGGACCAGAGCAGCTCTCTGCAGCCTCCTCCTGCCCCTGCCTGCTCTGAAATCTGGTTAAAAAAAAAAAAAAAATAGCAGGAGTCATGGTCTGGTCTGCAGAGGGAGAAACAGTTTGTGGCACCAAAGAAGTAATGGACTGAGCAGCTCAGCTTTGATTCTGGAATATTAGAGACCTGTATGGAAGTTGCGAGCATCGGGGAACCTTGCATAAAGGTATTTTTTGTGTGTGTGACTGTTATGAATACAGGCTTTTTTTTTTTTCTTTTTTTTCAATTATGCAAGTCTGCTGCTTTCTGCCTTTAGGTGAAGATGACAGAATATATTTGTAAGCTTTCTCTAAAACTGGAACAAAAAAGGTTTTGAAGTTACTGACAAAAAATAGCAATAATAAGCTTATCAACATGTAATGGGCAGATAAATAGGAATAGCTGTTGGGAGAAATGTATTTTAATTTATTATCATTTGTGGTGTGCAGTGACTTTCAATACAGTAGAAATAATTAGGTGGAAGTGGTGTTTGTTCCTTTTTTGCCGGAAAATCTTTATATAGTCCAAAGTCAAAAGACTTCTGGCAGAGGTTCAATAGCAAATGCCATTTTGCAAAAATGATTTAAGGTTGAACGTATGAAGCAACAAGTTAGAAATCTATCGGATTGCAATTTTTCATCTTGGGAATATATGTCAGAGCTTAGTGTAATAATGATTTTCTATACTTTTCTTATGACAGATAAAATTTCAGAGAAGGAAGCAATACAGTTATTTATAGACTTTTCTCCATAATTGTAAACACAATCCATACTCCAGGGTAAAAGATTTGGAGGGGAACTATATCTGGAAATGTTTATTAATCATGTTGCATTTGATTTATATATCTGCCTTTAATAATGGCAAATGAAGCACCCAGTCACTGGCTGAACAGTGCTTAAAGTTGTTTTGTCCTGGAGTTATGGTAAAGTTGTCAAAGATGGGATTTTTAGCTCAGTTCTTTTTTTCCAAGTATGTTTGCAGTGTTGTGCTGAGCTATATTACTAATGACTGGTTTCAATGGTAGAACTAAAATATGTTGCCCCATTTGCTACTTCGTATTTTTCAGATGTGAGCACCATTGTAAATAACTATGAAAAAGATTATATGTTATTTGTATGATCATTAAGTACAGCTTATAACTTTTAGCTACATTATGGTTACATTTGAAGTGAAAGCATAGAACATACCAAATAGAGACATTCTGACTCAAAAATTTTGCATTTAATAAATGGGGGGAGGAAATTGGTACAAGGTCACAGGAAGTATAATCATGTATTGTATAGATTTTTATTTATGCAATTATATAATAGTGCTAATTTGTTATCAGTTTGTGCAGAAGAATCTTAACACTTGAGTACATAATCCTATATACACTTTTTTCTGAACTGTAGAGATTTAGCCAGTCAGTTATGAGTTAGCCTTTTTTAACCTGTGTAATGATCAATACTAAATAATATTATACCAACTGCATGCTTTAACTAGAAAGCTTTGCATTTTTGTCATCTGAGAGATGACAGAAACATGAAGGAAAACGAGCCTCTGAGACTTTACAAGTGACTCATTGCTTCTGTCAAAGCAATATATTTCTAATGCTTTCGTTTGTCTTTTACTTGACAGGAGGCATCGTTGATAAGGACCTTCGTCACTACCTCAATTTACGGTTCCAGAAAGGTTCGGTAGACCACGAGCTCCAGCAGATCATAAGAGACAACCTCTACCTCCGCACTGTACCATGTGAGTAGGGCCAAGATGAACAAACCACTTTTCTTGCTAGCAGCTGGCTGGTCAAATTAATGTTGCTGAGGCCACTTGAAAAGCATGAAGAGTTGTACTGTAGACGAAGCACCTTCCCATAGACAGACAGTGACTTGACTCATGTTTTCCACATTATTGTTGAGGAACTAATCTGTCTAATTCTGAATTAACTCCTGAAATGGCATGTTTTTTCCTAAGTTGTGGCTCCGATCAACTGTAGATGTAGAAGAGTAATCTTTCTTTCTACAGAAAGACAAATAAAAAAAAAAAAAAGACATTTTCTGGGATAGTTAAATTGATGTCCAACAGAGAGAGTTTGATCTGCCTCAGATTTCATAGTGTTATCCTTTACCAAATAGCACTGGGGGGTTGGAATGCAATAGGGCAACAAAGGAATCGTGCTAGGAAATTGTGTTGTTCAGGTGCAGCAGGCATTGCAGTGAATGTTCGTTTTGTCTTGTACATCCATTTATTTTCTTGTTACCATATACGTTGGTCACATCTAGATAAAAAATATTCCGAAACATCCAAAAGCATTTTTCTAGATATTGAAATTACTAACTTATTACAGTAGTCATGAAACTAAGCACAGTAACATAAGCAATGTCAAAATAGCAGGGCAGTGTTTTTCAGAACAGCTCTATTTGCTGACAAACAATAAATCATTGAAAACAGAATGAAATTCCATTATTTCTCTCCCATAAAATAATTGGTTAGTGGATGGAAAACGGGGCTTCTGGTTTTGGTGAAGAGTGCCCCTTTGAACCTGCAGGCTTGACACGGGAATGATAGGCAGGGGAAGATGTGATGAATAGGAGTGTGCACTATTTATATGGTAATAGATAGATGTTATTTGAAAGCTGCATTGTTGTCAATGCTACTGTACAGTATTTTGTCATTAAACTAAGAATGGACATTTGAAGCACCAAAAGAGAGGTTCAAACCTTTCTCTCTCTTTTGAAAGCTGAAGGTAAATAAACCTAAGTCTTTCATTTTAGAGTTCCATTTGCCCCCAATTGGCAATAAAGCTGGAATAAAATTAGACTGTTTAGTCTGTATGCACAAAATCAGCAATACTATTTTTATGTGAGCTTTTTGGTGACTTAGGTTTGTCTGGAGCTGAAGTGCAAGTGCAAGGAGAAAGATGTTTGGAGATTAAATCTAAACTTAGTGATTACTCCCAGAAAGACCCACTTCTTAGGATATCTAGGGGGCCATTTGTACAGGAATATATTTACAGTAACCCTACTATATAGTTTGTAATGCTGAAAACCCAGCTTAAAAATAAATAAATAAATAGATAAATAAATAGATAAATAAATAAATAAAAAGGCAGCAATATCACAACAAGCATGAAATAATAGCAGCTTGTGCTACATACATTTTCTAATGTTAACTTTCTTATGGGCTGAGACAATCTAAAATAAGAGATATTTTGGATCAAGTAATCCTTATGTGTTTAGGAAAGGCAGCTAGTCACCAAGACATGGAACCATTTAATGTCCTTGGTGCACAAACGTAGCAAATAACGTGTGCGTGTGTGCAGTGTGGACATGATACGACTCTAAGCATTTTTTTTTTTTGAAATCAAGGGAATAAAATGTTCTTATTTGGGAAGTGAAGTATGTTACTGACAGGAGCAAATTTATCATTCAAGAAGGAGCACTCAGCCATAAAGACCACAATTCAGAACCTATAAACACTTAGTATTACCTTTCCCTTCTGCTGTGATTTATTCTTTTTATCCACCTTCTGTGTCTTCTTACACAGTTAGCTTCTTGGGTCATTATTGTATTATATTTTGAGCAGCTTTAGCTAGATAAGAGCTAAGTTTTCAAAAACAGTTTAATGGCATGGATGACAACTGCTGAATTGCTAAGAAAGTGGCAAGTTCATAGTTATAGTGGAGACAGTTTCCATAGGTTTAGTGGTGGGAGGGAAAAAAACTGCCTCAGTGGAATACTTTCTTTAAAATTTTCTTGAAAATTCTATAAATACAGGCTTTCCAAAATGCGGATATTTAGAGAGATTAACAAATGCAGGCATGGTTATATTTGATTTTCCAAAGCTTCCATACTCAACTAAAGAAGAAGCACACCATCACACAGACAGCAAGCCAGATTTCTACTCTTTTCCCAAAAGAGTCATACTTGGAAATAATCTTTTTTTTTTCATGCATTCATGTTTGGGAGGGAAAATATTCCTCAACTCTTTCCTTATTTTCATATAATTTAATTAATTTTTGAATAATGAACTTACTTCTTGAGGGTACTGTTACTACTATGGGTTGTTGTTTTCTTGGAGCTCTGCACAAAGGCTAAGAGTAATGGTTAGCACAAACAGTAAAGTACGCAACTTGCAGGGAAAGGATTTCTCTAGCATGTAGCAGCTGTATTTAACTGGCTATCTAATTGCCTACAAGTTCTCTTAGCAGTAACTACGCAGTAGCAATGTGCAGGGGATAACAACACAGCAAACAAAGCACGATATTTAATCAAATTACTGTGCAGAAAAATATTCAGAGAACACCAACTGCAGGCAACATTATTGCTAATGAAAAGGATGTAAGCTGAAAAGGTCAGAAAATAAACGTGGCAGCCTCTTTCCCCTTACAAACATGCCTACAATCTTTCCTCAGTTACAGAGGTGTAATTGCCACTGAAGCCAAGATAGCCTTTATAAGAGGGTCCTTGACCTTGAATTTTTTGTTCGTCTTTGCTTTTTGTTCAGACTGCTGACACTGAGCTTAGCAATGCAAGGACACAGCCACTTGTTTCTCAGCAGTCGGCCTTCCTGATCAGGCTAGACATCGTCAAGGCCTTACCTCTTACTTGAATGAGTGCATATCCTCTAGGAAACCAGGAAGTGCAGGACCAAATCCATACCTGTTTTAAATCAGGATAAGCCAAATGTAGTCAGAGAAGGTAAGGCAGTATGTTTCAGGTGAGAATTTGAGCTCTGCATTATATCTTAGCCTGTTTGCAGAAGATGGTTGAAGGTCCAGAAGTGCACGAGATGAGGAAAATGGATGACCTCTGCCCTCTGAAACTGTGGTCTGTGTGGACAAGGATGAAGAAGACAATTTGTTTTTTGGATTTTTTTTTTTTTGCATTCCTTGCATTTCTTTTTCTTTAATATCGCAGTGCTGCTTTCTACCAAATTAGAAATGGCCATTTATCCCACAGAGTCAAATGCAGCCTACCATAAGGGGTTGCAATTCCCAGTACTGTAAAAAATTCATTTTCATGGCGTTGTCAACAGGAATTACACGCATATATCCCAGGGCAGAACGTGCGCCCGGGTTTGCAAGGTTTTTGCAGAGATGCAGCAGTTAGCTCTGCCCCCAGAGTCGTGTGACAGCAGTAATGAAACTGATACACAAACAAGAAAATGAAGAAAAAGTTCTGTTAATTTAAAGCTGAGTTAGAAAAGCAATAAAGCTTTCAGCAGGCAAGGTCAGGAGAGGAAACTTTTTTAAAGACACAGCATTGCAAATAATATAAAAGAAAATGCATTCTGCAGAAGGAAGAACTGGCAGTGGTCTTCTGTCAGGCCATGGCTATTATCTTCATGCAGGCAGCAAGACTGAGCTTCACGTGTAAGAAATCCAAAAGTAATACAGATCAGAAGCATGTTCAGGAACTCGGAGAAAATATCAGAAAATGATAAAAGGCAGTTCTGGAGGAAAGCAAGGTTCACAGGTTGCTGTGTTCAAAAAACCTGACTGAACTTTGGGTCATGCATTTTCATCTCCTCTTTCTGTTGAGTGGCTTTTCAGAATATTCTTCATACCCTAAATTTATTCATAAGTTAGGAGCCGTGAGTATGGAGGACCACTGAGCTATGCTAAAAGTCTGAAAAATACCCCTGGTAAGAAGTGATTCTTATTAAACACATAATCAGTGTCAAACACTCTCCGTTGCAGTCCAGGTCTAGGGATGTGGAGAAAACAACATCTGATACTGTAAATGCTGTAGACAGACAACAATTTAGTCATGCTCAACTTTGTGCTTGATAATGCTGTCAGCAGATTGCAAATGCTGTCAGCAGATTGAAGTTGCCCCATGGGCAAGCAGGTTTCCTGCATTCCTTGTTGCAAGGAAAGATGGTTTTAACTTAGTGTCGTCACAAGGGAAAAAAAAAGAAGCTTTATGGAGACTACATGACAGGAAAGCAGCTTTGGTAGTGATGGCGGTGGTCACTTCTGTCTCCTTTGGTATGTCCTTCCAAGCAGCTGCAAACTCCACCTCTGACAGAGCTTGCAGAGTAGCGCAGCTCGCTGAAAAACAAGTCTGCATGTTTCCCTCCCAGACAGGGAATATGAAATGGGAGTGGAAGATATCCTGATCATGAGCACCACAAAAAGTCAAAGGCTGACAATTTATTCATAGAAGAAATCATATATTAATTTGAAGAGATTGCTCTTGATATCCCCTGGGATACAGCCCCAGCTAGGGGGTGGGAACTGGGGTTGCTTAAGTGGATGACGCTCTCCCACTGCCCTGGTTCACAGCAGCAGAGGATGTAGCCCAGGAGTTGGGCCATGGATCAGAAGTGATAGTGTAAATAGTAAAAAAAGGGCAGTGCTGCTGGGAGAAACGTTCCTTCTTCCTAGTGTTTGTGCTTAGACAAGCAATAATTAATAAAGAAAGGGGAGAATGGGATGCACAATGCAGGCTTATTAGACTAGCTACTGACGTGTTACTGTTGATCCAGAAGTCGTGGAGGAAGGACGGTTTATTTAAGACATTTGTCAGAAAAACAGGGAAAAAGATTCTGTCTGTGACTCAGCCTCATGCTATATCTGAGTGACCACAGGCAAGTCATTTTGTGTTGCAGTTCCTCACATAGAAAACAGTGACAATAATTCCTTCCTTTGCTCAGTTTGCTGTGTGATTGCTCGGCACTAGGTACGTACAGGGAGCACATTGAACAAATGGGGAACCTACGGACACTTAATTTAACTTTTCCTTTCTGCTGCAATTTTTTCTTTTTAATCTATCTTCTGTTTCTTGCTTCTATGACTAGATGCTTGGGTCATTATTACATTACATTTTGAGCAACTTCTACTAAATAAGTACCAGATTTTCAAAAAAGATTTTGTTCTATTCTACCGAAGGCTATATATATTTCACCCATATGCTGCAATATTTTCTTTGTACTGTTGAAAAGCTATAATTGCCAAATGCTTCTGTCTTGCTGTCTTCCCAGAAAACAATGTATGCAGTGAAATGTTTGCTTTGGTCAGACTCACTTTTGTTTTTTTAAAACATATTGCCATTAACCCTTTTTTTTTTTTGAGCTACTGAAGTTAAAAAAGTGAATTTCTACTTGGAGCTGAAAGTGCTCCAAAATGTGTGAATGTCCAAACTCAGAAACTTCATGAGTTTAGATGAGCTGTTCTAGATAAGAATGGGAAATACATTTGACTAACCTATATTTGGATAAACATTTAGGCTTCAAAAATTTGTTTGTAAAATACTTTGTTCCTTCTCTAGAGAAGTCTGTTCTCAGAAGTATTCATACAGGAACACATGAATCAGAACTTGCCAATAGTTTCATATATTTTTCTTATAAGTTTGTTCCGTGTCAGAAGCATCTTTGAAGAGTAAAAACTCAGTGCACAGCTCTGTTCTTAAAATAAACAAATTACAAAGGCCAGGTTTTGCCAGTCAAAAGATCTGCCAGTTTGACGTCATGTAGAACTATTCTTAGAACAAAATAACCTGTGCTTTGCGTACCATACTGCCAAGAAATGTCCGCATCATTGCAAATAACAGTACCTAACTATAATGAGTACTTTATTCTTTCAGACAAGTGTTAGTTATTGCTTAGAGCTGACTTTGATGGCTCAGAATAGGGCAATGCAGAGCAAATGTTCTTGTTGTTCTTTACGTAGTGGAACACACCTCCATGGCATATTTAAACAGAGTCATTGGCAGGTGTTTTCAGGCTTCTCTGTATCTCAAGCAAAATTAAAACAAATCAAGTAATTAAGTGAGATGAGTACCAGATGAAGAGGAGGAGGTCACTGCTTCAAAGAACTGACAGACTGAATAGAAAAGGCTGGTAAATGAATCCATAGCACAGACAGCTTCTGGATTGACTTGCATGAAATAAGGGGGTGGTTAAACTCATGCCAGTGGATCATTTTTAATTTTCCACTGCTACCTGCATGCAATGTGATTCATAATTACCTCCGGGAAAGCACGCATACACTGACCTGTTTTCCTAAAGATCCTGAGAATGCCAGGTTGTAAGAGACTGGTTTATGCACCCTGGTATCATCACATTCCCTGTGATTTTATGGGCTTTTTGTGTGTGTTTCCCAACAGAGTGGTGAAAGGTGCCTCAGTGGGCACACAGCACAGCTTGGGCCCACACTGTGTTCCGGCTGCGAGTGCTGCGGTGCAGACACTTTGAAGCCGTGGATGCAAAAAAATCAAGCAAATACCAGTTTTGTTCTTCATTTGCCAAAGTGAATTAAGATTTTACCTTAATTAAGAAGTGGGATAAAGAGATGCCAAAACTATGCCTACAAGTAGCAAAGAAGTTGACTGAAAATGCTGTAGCACTTGTTGTTCATGGAAGATAAAACACAGACTGTTTCTGCTACTTTTTCTCAGGAATTTCTCCGCTCTGCATATTGAAAGGGTGTACTCTCAGCTGCCCAATGCAGCTTGTGTTTCTCTGAGATCCCCACATCCAAATGGCTTCTGAAAGACTGGGAGGTTGCTACTTTCGTCCTTTCACTTCCCATCCTTTCTAGCCCTTCCTTCCCTTCACACTGATTTTTCTTTCCCACTTTAGAAAGCAGATCATCCAAAATCAGTCATTTTGTATATCATAAAGCCAATTATTTGTGTAACAGGCTATATTTGTGTAACACTGCCAACCAGAAGGTTCATAGGATACCAGTGAATGATACCTGGTAATCAGGGGCCTGGAACATCTGCCCTATGAGGAGAGGCTGAGGGAGCTGGGCCTGTTCAGCCTGGAGAAGAGAAGGCTGAGAGGGGACCTGATCAGTGTCTATAAGTACCTCAAGGGAGGCAGTGAGGAGGATGGGGCCGGCCCCTTTCCACTGGTGGCCACCGACAGAACTAGAGGAAATGGCCACAAACTGAAGCACCAAAAGTTCCACAGGAACTTAAGGAAAAATTTCTTAACAGCGAGGGTGACAGAGCACTGGAACAGGCTGCCCAGAGAGGTTGTGGAGTCTCCTTCTCTGGAGATCTTCAAAACCTGCTGGGATGCAGTCCTGTGCCACGTGCTCTAGGTGACCCTGCGTGTGCAGGGGGGTTGGACTAGATGATCTCTAGAGGTCCCTTCCAACCATAACAATTTTATGATTCTATGCATACACTTCAAAGTTTCTAAATTGACTTTAATGAAGAAATCAGGAACAAATTCTGAAACTGCAAAACCCTATCTTTCTTAAGCAGTTTTCCTACAAAAGCATTATCACATATCTTCCTTAAGTGATGTTAACCAGCATGTTTTTTAAAGACTAATGTTTGGCAATCAGCTTAGCTTGCTAATCATATTTCTATTTAATTATCTGTATTTGATATAACACATGCCTCGTGCCAAACTAGAAGTTTGTTGACACAATTTGTGCTGATTCTCCCAAAGAATCAATCCATTTTTAGTTTAAGAAGGCTTTCTAACCTTGCAAAATGAGTTCTCTAATTCATATGATACCGAAGGGATAGAGGATAGCGACAGTTTTAAAGGAATTTTGATGATAGCACTAATCTTATTGATTACTTGAGAACTAGAGCGAAACACTGAGGGGCAATAGCATAAATCTGATAAAATACGTTGTCTCTGCAGAAGAAGAGAAAAATATAAAAGAGACCACAATTAAGTTATTTGCAAATACAAGTCATAGCTCCTGACTCGCCTAAAGCAGCTTGAAGTCCGAGTATTCATAGGACATTATATCCCCTATGACAGTAGGCATTTCCAGCCTGAAGATCTCAGAAGTCCTGTTGACCTTTTTCCAGAAATAACCAAAGTATCTCAGAAATTGCCAGAATTACTAATACGATTAACAAAGGTTGCAGCACTATTGAACATAATTCTGTGTTCAAAATCAGTTTTACTATGTACCATGTCATCTTTTCCTCCCCCACACCTTGATTTTAATAGATTTAAAACATATCTATCTCAAGTTACATTTGGTTTATTTTTTCATGTCCCCATCTGTGATAAAAATGGGTCAAATTATTTTTTTTTCTCAAGGAAAGCTTACAACCTTCATAAAGGCAGAAGCAAGTACCAGGTTTTGCAAGTCTTACAATAAAACATGGTTAATACTGTGCATCTGGGAATGCTAGAGTGATTGAACTGAAGTTGCCTGAAAGGAGGTATTCATTTTGGAACTTTCCTTTCCTTGGATCACCAAAATCTAGATGTGCTGTCTTTCTTAGCATAATTAAAAGCCATTTTCATCTTACCTGTCCTTAGAAGATATGTCTGACGCAATGAATAGCCCTTAATAAAGGTGGTGATTTTCATCTGAAAAACAGCTAAGCAGTGAACACAGACCACCAGCAGTTGCCTTTAGAAGCTCAGAACAATAGCAACAAGAAAAAAAAAAAAAAGCTATGTAAAAGGATCAATATTCAGAACTGAATGCCTACATTAAGCTACTAAATCCATATCTGCATAATTGAATAAAAAAGACTGTTATAGATTTTGGCAAGATTACCTTCTTTTGGTTTTTTTCTTCTGGGATTTTGGTCTATAATCACAATGGTAGAGGAGAGGATGGGCTTCCTCATGATGAATCGTTTTGTATTGAGCAATTTCTGTGAACCGTTAAGCACTTGACCTGATTCAGTTTGCTCATATATGTCCTTCTGAAATGTATCCACAGTTCAGTAGCCCACTCACAGATCCTGGGTTGTATTTCCTTTGCTGTAACCCCACACTCCACACTATTGCTCCCTTCCTCTGAGAACATCATGTCTACATTCAAGTAGTGAGATTTTATAACTGACACTACTTTAAAAATGCCTCCACCTTTGAGATTTTTATCATGCCAAACATTCTCATTTTCAGAGAACAAGTTATTCCTTTTATTTTCTGTGACTTGTAACAAAAGAAGGAATTTCAAACCCTCTGTGTGTGGCAGGCTAAAGTCAATAGACTAATGCCTCCAGTTGAACCATGTTTTAAGTACAAAAGTTCCACCAGAGTGGAAGAAAACCTTTCAAGGAGGAAACAGACACTCAGGTCTGAAGAGAGGCTTCTAAGTATCTGAAGAGTGAATAAAGTTTTGACTTCATCAAAGGAATGAGGTTAATTTATATTTTACTGAAGGAAGGCTCTTTTCTGCAAGTCTTTTCATTTCCCTTTATCCTGAGGATGCCATTGGCCTGTTTTTGTCCTATGGCAGTTTGACACAACTTCAGATTTCTCCTGGATCTCCACATTTTGCTTCCACTCAGCACACTTTTCATTTTCCAATCCATTACTGTTATTAACACATCAACCTCTTCACTACCTATCAGTTTATTGTGGATTACTCAAATCATTCTGCCACATTATTTCACTGATTCTGAATAGGGAGCTGTTCGTCCTATTGAAATGGCAGAAACATATATTGGTTACAGAAGTTTGTGATTGTATTTCAAATGCAAGCAGCAATGTGGATTTAAATGCAGAAAAGTGCTACAACTTAACTTTTAAGTTCTCATTTTGAAATTGTAAAGGGTGGTAGGGACATAAAATCATAAAAGGTTTCAAAAATATATGCTTTACAATTAGATATTTTTAGTATTAAATTTTTCAGTGAAGGTCATTAAATGACCACTAAAATACATGAACTCTTGAACACTTCTCAGCTTTTGCAAGTTCTTCTTACTGCTTAGAGGCAAGTTATCTAAATTTGCTGACTGGGTTTACATTGCTGATATAGGAGCTCTCTTCCCTTCATCCATTTGAATACCAAGGGCAGTGAAGAGCTAGGAAAAAACTCCTTAAATCTCTTTATAGCTGTTCTGTTCTGTGCAGTTTCATATAATTAAAATGGTTTTGTTCTTTTGCCCCCACTGGGGAGAGGCTGGTAAAAGAGGGTATCAGGAATCCCTCCCCATAGAGAGCTGTTGTCTGGTTGTTAGCGGTCTCAGTTCATAGTCGGAACACCCGCAAGCCAGCCCAGCTCTGTGCAGAGCCCTTCCATGTGCCAAGGCCATGGAGCTTCTCCTGGCTGCCCCATGCTCTGCTCAGTTGCAGCTGATAAGGCTTTTCTGGCCACATGCTTCATCTCAATGTTTGAAGTCTCAATAGAAACAGTTTGAGAAAGATGGCAAAATTGGTCTGTGTGTATGAGCACAGAGTATTTAAAGTCATGTAGGGAGACTTAGGCCCTTCCAGTTATGTTATGGATTTTGCAAAGAATCAGTCTTGTACTAATTGGAATGTACTTGGTTACACGAGGGCTGAGCAGTACACACTTTTTTTCATTCCTCATTAAACCTGTGTACCTACTTATTGCCAATACCAGTACCTCATCTGTGTCGTATTTTTTATTATGAATAATTTTGTATGATTTAAGAAGTGTAAAGCATTTTCATGTTAATTTCATCTCATGGTGTTATCTAATCAGAAAAACTGAGGTTAGAATAATGCAGCTTGCAATTCCATTTTTCAGATAAAAATAAAAAATGCATAAATGGTTTTCCAAGGAGGTATATTTAAGGTACGAGCAACAAAGAGAATCTTCAGTGAAAGCAGATACGTGAACACATTATTGAAACAGGGGAAGTGCCTGAGTAAACTAAAAATAGGTTGACAGCATTAAAATTCTTTAGTGGTGTTTGAGTTGGCACATCAAATTTGATTAGTGGCCAACACAACCAGAATACCACTGTGAAGAAGCTGGTAGTATTGTTGCAGCTAAAACAACATCTTGTTAGCATAGACTGCTTATGCTGCCAAGTTTTCATATGTCTGAAGGGAATGAAATGGGATATAGCTGTCATATGTCTAAAACTGTCATAGGTGCCTAGCCATCATTCTTATTCATACTCCAGTTGCTTTTCATGTGAAGAACCTCAGGGTTGAGTTCACAGAGGGACACTGATATATTTAGGTAGAGTTTCGTTTCTTGCCTAGAACTGTGGTCATTAAAATCCCTGCTGATTTGCCACGTAATTTTAGGAAAATAGAGCATTTGTAGTTGCTGAAGGTTTCCACAGTAGAAGTTCTTGTGCACTTACAACATCGTTCCATGCATTTACACAAATGTCCGGTCTCATGTCAGGACTGAATCTGTGAAGCGAAATGTTCAAGTTTCCTCAGGGACCATACAAAGCATGGTAGAAGTCATGGATTTTGTTTGAGAACAGAGCTGGTAGAAGAAAGAAAAACACCCCATGTTGCTGACTCCATATCACCAAACCCTGTGCAACTCCCTGCTCAGTAAGCTGGTTGTTTGGTATTTGCATCCAAGCCTCAATCCACCTGTTGGAGAGAGGAAGCTTTTTGAGGTCAGGTCATAGATTTTAGACTGATTGGAAAAGTTGGCTAATGCTGAAGTAAGAGAGCTTTGTAGTTACAGTCCATGCAGTAATACTCCTTCCCAAGTATACTTGGAGTTTTATATCCTCTACATATCCTAGTGCAGCTACCTTCTAAAGCATAGGATAAAAAGCAGATCAGTTTTATATTTCTCTCTCTTTTCTTTTTAAGTCTAGTGAGGAGACAGCGGATAGAACAGGTGAATACTGTTCTCCTCTTTGTCATTGCATTCAAAGAATATTTGAAATAATGGGAAGTTTTTCATTGATTACTTGAGACTATAGAGCAGGTTTTTACTTTGCATTATGTAGAATGAGTTTTGGCTATAAAAGGTATTATTTTAATCTTTCCATGTTCTTCAAAGATAATGTAAGTTTCTACAGTGCTTCAAAGCTTGCCATGGGATCCAGAGTCATTTTTACCTACAATTCAAGTGCATTTGTACTTACATGATGATTTGGGCACTATCTTCCTACCATTTAAATACACAGTTAAAACTTTACTGACTTAGGAGCATAGCAGTTAGAACCAGAAATAATTTAGTAAACTAGGTTTTTGGGGCCTTAGAATAGTTGTCATCCTGCTTTTGTTCTTTCAAATGCCACAGTCTGAGATACTTACTTAAATGAAAATGGCTCTACTGTCAGTGAAGGCCTGATTGATTAAGTGCAGTTGGCCACCTTGGGTGCCCATGGGTTTGGCCAAACTGGCTGCAGCCAGTGGAGACAGATAATCTGGCCAGGATTTGCACAGAGCTGGTACGTGGAGTTGGTGTCGTTGGACTAAGCTGGTGCTTCAAAAAGGGCAGCCAGGCTGAGAGGGGAAGAAGCGGTGACAAATGGGAGGTTTGTGACTTCTGCATCTGGTGCCGAACAGGAGTAGTCTGCCAAATTTGAGTGAGAAACTAGATCACATTTGATACACTTCAATCAACGTTAAGCATCCATTCTATCACAGATTATAACATTCAGCGTACAATTTTTTTTTTTTGGAATTATATATGTTAGTAAGGAGTACTAACTAACTAACTTATTAAGGAGCTACATTTGCTCCTAAGGCAATCTATTCCAATAAATTCTGAATATTCCAGTCAAGGAAGGTTTTTGTTCCTGCAGCAGCACATGGCTTTCATAATTTCCAGGAATCACTATGAGTTTGTTTTGTTTTGTTGTTTTGTTTTATTTTCTTCTATCAGCTAGAATAGAACCATGACTTTCAGAGAATATGCTGCCTTTCAGCATCTTTAAAAAAACTCCAGAAAGCTTTTAATTACTGCACTTTTTTCTTGTTATTATCCATTTGCATCTCCCAACCCTGATATGTCTAAAAAGATTTTTTTAGATATTTTTACTTTTTGGAGTCTTCAGATGCAAGATTATTTCTGGCCTGGCTTGTCAGCAGAGCTGCTCATTCCCAAATGGGCAAAAGAAGTGGAGGAAAGAACAGGATACCTGAGGAACTAGCAGTGATTGTGCTCTAATAGCCTCCAGTTGTTCCGGAAGATGTTTTTAGTCCATGAGGCACTCTCTTTCTCAGGGATCTTTTTGTCAACTAAGTTGAGAACATATCCAAGTTGTATGCATTAGAGAATTTATTTCTATTAAGTAATTCCCATTTTGCTGAAAAATCAGTAGAGCTTAAAGAAAGAAAGCTTTTGCAAGATGCAATTATCCTGTCTCTCTTTGTGCCCCTTCATTAAGTGAGGAAGACTTGAGCAACAATAATAAACATTAGAAAACATTAGTTCTTGAAAAATCATTACCATCATAAAAAGAATTCTAATTCTAAATAAAGATTAAAGGTTTGCCTTTTTTTTTTTTCTAAATTACATATTTACATTATGTAGTCTGAAATATAGACTAGTAGTGGGTGAAACGGAAGTGCAGCTTTGTCCTTTTTCCTCTGGCTCTGCACAGGCCTTGGCAGGGACACAGTCATTTCCCAACTCTGCTCCATGCAGTCAGCAGTGTGCACAGGTCCAGCACTTCCACAGAACTGTGCCATTGAGATAACTTCTCTTAGTAACTTTAGGTTGAATTGATGTAGTAATGACTTTAAAATTTAAAGATTACCTGAAATCCTAGAAACAGAGTTGCCTTACAAGATCATGGATAAAATTCAATAAGAAAGATGTAAGCATTCATGTACGGCATATCTCCTAATTTAAAAATAAAAAATTCTTAACAGCTCATTAGTCACTGCAAAAATGCCTTCTGAAGGTATTTTTCTCTGAGTCTGAAAAGATAGACAAGGTTTCTAATTGCACTTGTTTAACTTCATCATGGGCAGAAGCCAGATGCTAGTTCTGATGGTGGAACTATTCCTTACTTCAGCAAGAGCTACCTGAGGCTCACAGTGCCACAGTCATTCTTCAGGACACTTGTGCTGGACTATAACATGAGGAACAGTAACTGGTATTTTCTTTTACTTTTGGAACATCTGCATTCATAGCCAGTAATAAAGATAACGCAAAAGCTGAATTTTAGGGGAATAATTATGCTTTTGGAGGGGGAATAATTATGCTTTTGGAGAGATGGAGAAATATACCTCTTACCATGCAACCCAGCATAAGGACAGCCTAGGTCTCAGGGTACATGCCAAGGATTAGACCACAAGATAGTTGTCTCTGAAGCCATTAGATGGAATATGTGGATATCATCTGAAGTTACATGATTCATTGAAAATTTTGTAAACATACTCTCTATTAAAGAAAAATCATAAAAGAGATACCTCTTTTAGATTGAAGGTCACTTCAAATTTAGAGTAAACTGTAGGTGCATTCAAAATAAAAGACAGCTTTTTTTGTGTGTTTCATTTCATGAAGTCATTACTGTTCCTTCCCCCGTGAATATTTTGAGGTGTTGAAGGAACACTGACACCTTACCCTGGCTTAGACATTGAAAAACTGAATGAATTGAATGAGTGGTGATTATAACCTACCAGGTGTGTACATAAGCAAGTTACCTAGGAAATGGAGAGATGGGGTTGTACCTTGGAGTGCAGATTTTACTGCTCAAGTAAAATATTGTCATTAACTTTCAATGAGTTGATGTCGGAATTAATTTGGTTCTCCACATCCCTGGTTGAATTTTGTTAAATTACTGTGCACTTCTTTAACTTTCTGTGTCTTGTAGAATAATGCATCACTTTCCTGGATGATACAGTGATGTCTGTAGCAGCTTAATTTTCTTTCATTATATGACTCTGTGTAGCACATATAAAGGTGTGGTCTGCACAGCTTCAGAGTTAAAGCTTCCCCAGATCAATATAGTCATTCCATTAAACTAGAAGCACAAAGCACTTCATGCTGCTAGCCAGAAAAAAATAATAATAAAAAAGTGTGAGTTATACAGAAATAAGAAAACCGTGGGTAATTACGGAAACTAGACTCCTAGCCTGATTATTCCAGAAGTCATGTGGAGAAATAGATGTATTTCCAAGGTTTTGCTGAAGTACCTGCCACTGTGTTGTATATAAGAAGCCTAGCAAATCAACTCAGCTTTTGTGCAAGGCTCATCTGTGATGCTCTGAGGTGGCACAATGTCCCACTGTTCCAGTCCCCTTCTGGTTCTTTTGCAGGATCATGACCCGTGCTTGAAAAAGTCTATTTTTCCTCACTGAGCAAGGATACTTCACTGTAGGTGTTAAATTTGTGCTCAAAGAAAGTGCATCTAGCTTAGTGCTGTCAAAACCGGAGAAGGAGAAGAGGGAAAGAGGAGCATTTAAAATGGGTTGCTGTCTATTTTGGTTCAGATCACGTATGTGTGGTATTGTGCCGAGCTATGGCAAGTTGTGGACTGTCTCTTTCCAGGGAGCACTGTACGGGACTGCAGGGAGTGGCAGATTCACAGAAAAATAAATGTGTGTCTCTAAATGTTGCTGCAGTCTCCTTCAAAACCCCTGGTCTCCTTGGACACTCCAAATGATGACCTTTGAAGATGCTCACATACTGTTCTGGGAGCAATTAAAGGACCAGTCAGTTGGTCAATATAAGTGTCAGTAGACAAAAACGGTCCTGTAGACTGGAGGATTTGAATTCTCTCCCTTCGTTTCCATGTATAAAAATACATGACATCATAGTTAAATGTTCCATAGGTTTTGTTTCCACTGCTCCATAAATCTCACACAGAAGTGTACTTCCAAGCTTATTTTCCAGTGACATATACGGCCACATTTGTGATGAAAAAACTGATCCTGAATGATATAGCCCAATTTTCACTTCTGGGAACTGAAGAATATCACATCATCTTGGCAGATATTAATCATCTGCAGCTATTATATCAGTGCAACTGTAGTATTTTTAAAATATATCCCATAGAACACTTGTAGGATTCTTGTTTTGTTCTGTGTAGGATAATTTAAATGACAGGGAGACAGAGTTTGGATGATGTTCTCATTGTGCTTGGCTAAATTCATGTTTCTGACCAGCTCACATATTAAACCTGGACATACATTAATCATCTTTTTGTGTCCTTAAGAAGCCTGAGAAGTGGAAAACAGACAAAATCCTAGAGCATAGGCTGGGCCATCAGAATAAAAAGAGAATTCAGCTCCACATTCCCATGGGTCTCCAGCTGCTCACGTGGGTTCTGGAGTGGTGTAAGGCAGAGACGAGTGCCCAGTGACTCATCTCGAACTACATGGGTTCACTCAGCAAGACCGGGTATACACGAGCACGACTTGTGTGGTCGTTCTGTGAGTGCAGCGGGAGCACCAAGCACTCTGCTAAGAGTTTGAGCTTGTTTGCTTTCCACGGAGGCTGAGGATTTGGTTCTATATATTTCGCTATCCATGACTATCCTGCTGCTGCAGTAATCTTGTTAGTCGGATATAATGTACCCCATTCCATATTGTTCTTGTGGACGTTTGAAAGATGAATTAGGAGTCTGCAAGTTATTTCAGATGAGCAACACCATAAAAGCAAATATAATTGTTGTTAGAGTTGCTTGCTCGTTTGAGGAGACAGCCTATTTTACATGAATACAAAGAAAAGGGGTTGGGGGCTGAATAAACACCACTTTTTAACATCTTAATTTTGTTTTCATTCTCATCTATTCTTCCTTTTTTTCCTTTATTATATTATTCAAATGAAAAATCAGTGCAGGACAGTTAAAGCATCGCAACTATTCTGTATCAGAAAGCCGAATTTCCTGTTTATCCACTGATATTTGAATACGTGTAAATACTACATGAATTACGATGAGTGTGGTTGCCTGTTCATGGTGTCTGAAGTTCTCGCAGTTCATGCAGTGGAGGAAGCACAGTGCCCTCGTGCCTGTATGGAAGGGTCCATACATCCTCAGTCTAGCATGCACAAGGACTTTAGTGGAACAGAGGACACAGAAGACTTCAAAAACTGTACCTTAATTATTTAAATGCTAAATTAGCATCTAGTCTGAAGCTAGAACTATTTTTCATCCTCTCTTAGAACATATTCTGTATACTGAATTTTAAGTTTGTACTATAACTGTTTCCTTTATTCTAAATATATACCACAAAAACAATTCTCAGCTCTTGTCAATCAATGTAATTTCATTACTGCTGGCAAGTTCAAAAAATTAACAGTGTCTCAGACTTAACCTTGTAATTATAGCCAGGAAACATCAAGTCCCATTTCCAAATGAATATTGAGTACTACCAGTTTTCTTGATTTTACTGATAAAGATTGGCACAAATCATCTTCTGTCATTGCTGAGCTAAATACGTTACTGAAATAGCTAATTAAATTGGTAATTCTGCAGCATTTTTCTGTAGAGAGTTGCAATTTGTTTTATTCTCCAGAATTACAAAAGAAGATAAAAAAATAATCAAAAAATTTAGAAGGTTATCAGTGTGAAAAACATCTTTATTGCTATCTTTAAATAATATTTTGTTATTTTAGTTATATAGTGAAAAACAATGTTCAAATATATTGAAAAAAAAGTCCAAACACTTTTCATTTGTATTTATGTTTTGAAAATAGTTTGGTTTCGTAGGCTAATTTTATAGCACTGGTGCTTTGTGAAGAGCTTATTGTCAAAATTACTGCCTGTGTAGGGATGCCTTTTCAAAGATCCTTTTTTTCACTTCCTCTCATTTTTTTTCTTGAGTCTTGATGTCCTGCTGTAGCTTAAACACTATTATAAGCAAATGCAAGCCGGAATGCAGCTGTAGTTGGGCATCTACTTACTCCTTCCTTTATAAAATTGGTGCAGGCATAAATTTCACTACTATACCCAGATGCACAGATGCTCAGTTAAAAACAGGGTGAGAAACTGTAATTCTGTATTTCTTCACTTTCATAAATATTGCTTTGATTTGGGACAATATATTTTAGGCCACACATACTGCAGAGGCAGAGGAGTAAGACCATTGGCTAGGACTCTTCGTCTAGGCAAAAATATTTATTACCTTGAAAGAAATGAAGAGAACAGCATGTGTGGAATGGGGAAAGTAATTTTATTCTTGTCACAACAAGAAGAAGATCTTATTGTATCTTATCATTCTTGTGAAGAAATCAGTAATAAGCAAGAGGTTTTGAGAAGCAAATATAAGTCATAGGATTCAATTACTTGAGCGCTCAGTTAAGACTAGGAATTCCTGGGATTTTCACCACAGCACAGACAGGGTCAAAAAAACAGGTGTGAGTGACCTAGTAAGGGACAGAGATGGGGAAAAGTAGAATGAAAAAATAGAGAATTGTCAGTGATAGCTGATGAGTGGAGACGAGCTTCAACCACTATGATCTGACCTCTTTCTGGGGAGTCAAAAGTCATGTAAACAGCAATTTGGTCAGTGGAAAGGTTGAATTATACTTCTAAGGTGAAGAAGAACATGCCAAGGTAGAAAATATTATGAAAATATTACAGCATGAATGTTGCAGTGAGCAAGATGAACATGACAGAGTGTGAAACTCAGAAGGGAGAACTGGGAGCTGCAATCCAGTTTATGGAGCTGACCTTTGGCTCAGCCATAAATGACAGCAGCAAGTGAGCAGCAGGAGGAGTGAAGACTCTGTGGGAAGACCAGGAGAGTAGGACAGATGAAGGGCAGAGAGTTCGAAACAGAAAGAACAGAGAAGGTGACAGACATCCCCAACCAGTGCAGGGCAGGGACTAATGAGAAGCCTTGTTGAGGGATGCCAAGTGCCCAAACACTTGCAGGTGTGTTGAGAGGTGCTGACAGATGTGAGCTCCCTCTGGAAAAGCTGGCTGGATGAGTTAGTTTGGGAAGTTACACCATTAGGATGATCCTTGGCCAAAAGTAGTATATCCCTGTTCAGCTGGTGTAGTAGGTCTGGTCTACATCTGTACATTGCTGTACAGATTCCTGCCAAACTGCAGCTGTATTAATTTTGTGTATGCTTGTGCTCGTTTATGTGGCATGAGAGTTGGGAATGAGGGGAAGAGGAGAGGGGGGCATGGGACCTTGTGGTCATTGATTCAGTGCCCACAGATGGCAAGAGAATGGATGGAGGAGGTGGATATGAGGTTCTGGTTAATAAGTGAAAAGGAGAAAAAGAGGCCGTAAATTTGCAAGACTGATTGAAGTGGCAAACCTGTGGAGAAAATACTGAGTGACTGTATTGTTCCAGATTACATTATAATAGCAATCCAAAAGGAGATTAATCAAAATAACCTCTAAAGTATGATATTTTCTAATTTTTGAGTGCTATAGTTGGCAAATGTAATTATGTTCCTCAGTCATGACTTACAGAGCATAGAGAAGGAAAAAACACCACGATAATATTTTTAGGACAGAGAAGAAATTTAGATTGGTATCTTGCTTTGTTCCTGTTCACACTTCTGACAAAACAATATTATTTTCCTGAATGTTTCTCTGGGAAAAAAATAGTCTTCAAACTTGCTTTAATGTGAAGTAGCTATAGATATCATTAATTTGAACAATTAAAAAAAGAATTTATAAGTAGAATCCAATTTTCTTTAAAATATTAAATCTTAATTTTACTCAGGCCTATCTAGAAGTCTTTCTGCACATTTTTTTCTTTTTTTTTAAATCTCTGACATTATAGGTTTTGTACCATCGCTTTGATATTGTTAGAAGAAATGATGATAAAAAAAGATGACATTGGGGGTTGGAACCAAAAGTCTGGCATGATCAGAAAAGAAAGAAAAGATTCAGAAAAAAAATAATGCTTCAGTTGCTTAGAGCCCAGTGGTCAGAAAACAAAGTTTAATGTTGTTTATTTACTGTAGCTGGTATAAGGTCTCTATGATCCATGAAATACTTAATAAAATGTAAGAGAAATTGCTCATGAACTTTGACCAAACTACACGTTCATATATCCTCTGGGTGAACCAGTAGCACTTCTAGAAAAATGCATTGAAATTAAGGAAAAACAGCAAGAATTATTATTTTCTGCTGTCAATTAAAGTAGATCATGCTTTTTTATCTCAAACATTTTTTCCAAGATTTCTTGTAAAATAAGCACTTCATCCATTTAAATGCATTTTGGGTACAGAGGAAGCTCAAAAATATATTGCAATGATATCCTGTTTAAAACGAGATTTTTCTTGTCTGAATGGTAACGTGAACTGACCTGTTAAGGAGTTTTCTCAGCACAGTGATATTACCTTAGTATTCTTTACCAATAAACTTGCATGGAGTCTCTTGCAAAGAGAAGCACTTATATATGAAGAGGTTCAGTATGTCTCTTGGCAGGAGTCGGGAATGATTCCACATGCCACATGTGGAAATGGGGGACAGCTTTGGACATAGTACACCAATGCAGAAACGTGTTAACTGATGTCCTGTCATTTGCAAGAACTGGGGATGACAAGTTAAGAAAAAAAATATGTAATGAGATGGTAGAAGGGATTCATTGGGAACTGAAAAACAAAACAAAAAAAATATATTTTTGGAAGAAAAAAAGTGACATAGGGTAAATGTCCATATTAGGATTGGAAAGAGATATTGAATACAATTTGTTTTGAGTTAGAGTAGATCAGTAGGGTAGGGCCAAGTTACTAAAACACAGACTGAATGAAAATCTTCTGAGCAGAAAAAGTACAGCCTGGCTAATTTTTACCAAGGTTTCAAAAAATGGAGGTAGTGAAAGATCCCGACTATAGTCTATTGCGTCTAGAGAAGTGAAATGTCTCTGACAGGCTTACACCCACTTCACAGACGTAAATGGAGAGGCCTAGAAGAGCTGACAAGGAAAGTCCCTGACGAAGGGAAGGCAGGAGAGATTCTGCAATGCAGCTTCAAAATCGCCTGCAAACAATGTCCCCTCCTGTGCCCCTGGGAGGGAAATTGAGATCCCTTAGTAGAACAGCATGGTGTTTCTGACCAAATGCTTTTAGTAAAAGAGAAACTTACCCTCTGCTGTTAAAAGAATCTCCATCTGAGATATTTTATCTTTGGTCTTTCTAGCCTAGCTGAATATTTACAACAAATGCAGCACTGGATCTTATTTATTACTCTGCATTCACCTTTGGTCTTACTATGTTTCCCTCTGTTTTTCTTGCTTCCACATATTAGCATTTTGAGGAGAATAAAGCAAGGACACATGTGAATAGTATCTTATTAATTCTTAAGAGCTTTGTGCAACAAATATAGAATTTTTAATCACACCTGCATAGTCATGAGCTGGAGGGATTTCCTGTTAGTGATCCATCAGAATACCCAACAGAAGAAAGTTTTCAAAAAGGCATTTTTTAATCTCAGAATAGTTCTTACCCTACCAAAGGTATGCAAGTAAGTGGATAGTGAAATGATTCTTATTTAAACATGTTGGGAGCACAAAACCAGTAAGTAGTCGTGAATTGGAAGATTTCTGTTATTTACATGATGCAAACATCAATTTCCCTTGCAAGAAAGATAGTTGAAACATAAACAGATTCAGATTTGATGACCTCAAATGCCCGAGATGAAGTATGAAGTTGTTCATGCTTCACAAGGCTTTATGCTGGATCTGACCCCAGTGCTATAAGAGATAAAAGTCAAGCTGTGGTTAGAAGAAGTTATGCGGTAAGAAAAATTTATCTGCTTTATTTGACATCTCCTGCTTCCTGTGTGATCCTGACAAGGTCACTTAACATATACTTCAGATTCATTTTATTCATATGTAAAAACTACTAATAATAGTAATTCATAGAATTCCTGTGAAGGTAGATTAATGAAGATTCATAGCAGATTTTCATATTATGAAATGTAATGTCAAGTGCAAGGTGATACCAACTTAGGTACTCAGTGTTTTCAAAATAAAACAGAAAAAAAAAATCCTGAGCTGGAATTCAAATAATCATATATTACTGCAAGCAGCCTTTTTGGGTTTTATTTCCAATTCCTCCCCACAAGAATTCCGCTGTAAGTCGCAAAACATACTTCACTCCTAGTGTAGGGTGTCTTTAGTTAAGCCATGAATATTGTAAGATTTCATAATATTATGTTATATTCCACAGGGCTTGGGTTTTTATTCTTTTTCTCTAAGGATATGTTTTTTATTTTCCTATTATGCTAATAAATAAATGATTTCATATCTTTCAGTGAGGAGAACATTTCCTGAAAAAACTGCAAAACTTTGTATGAGTAATCTCTTTAAATTCATGGTACCTTGTGTTTGATTAAAATTTAGTCTTGGTGGAGAATTTGTTTTAGGTCTGTACAAGTTAGCTGATTTTGATTATTTTTCATGAAAGAGTAGTAAAAAAGGACCCCAAAAAAACCCATTTAAAAAGTCAGACTGGCTTTCCAAAGATAGCAGTTAAATAAAGATATAGGTCCATGAATGATCTATCTCTCGGTATTAGTTCCAGCTAATAGGAATTCAATTACATGGACATTCTGCAGTATCTTAGTCTGAGCTTTTTAGTCCAGAAGATCAATTCCTATCTCACTAGCTCAATTCTTAGTTAAAGCTTTGCTATTGAACTTGATTTTGGGAAAATCACTATAGCGCTTAGTGCATTCCTACTGAAACTCATATTGCTATTCATTCAATATATTTTTTTCAATATTTTGAATATATAAGCAAGGACTGATAAAAACACATGTGTTAGGGTCTACTGTGCTGATAACGGTAGAGAACCATTTTATTAAGAATCTGTTTACTGTCACTTGCACATTCAAGCACAACTTTTTCAATCAAAAAGCAACACATTTGGTTTTCAATAATCAGTATTGAAGAGTAATTTTTATTCTCCAGATAGTAACATATCCAGCTGGACTACAGCAGAAAAGCCATTAGAGCTGAGATGACAGTGATAAGATAGATATCAAGGGCCCTCACTCACACACTTGCACTACAGACATTTCTATAGCAGAAAGTAACTGCTAAGAAAAATGCCAAATATGACTTCAATGTTGTACCATATATATGTGAAATAATCTGCAATGTTTCATACCTTTGCATTCAATAAAATAAATCTGTTCGGATAACGAGGTAAGAAAAATGCCTTTCTTCCATGAAGAAAGTTTACTTTTCATTTTTTCTTTAGATAATAAAAGATAACTAGTGTATGACTGCTAAGCAAGAAGAAAGATAGATTGATTTAAGGATAGGTTGTCAAATAAGCATCAAAACACATAGATTTATGTTCATAGATAAAGTTGTGTTTTTTGAAAAAAAAAATGTTTTTAACCTAAATCACTTAATCTGGGAATTTCCATGGCCAGGAGGTAGAAACCTCTGTAAGCTGAAAATATAAAATCAGGATTTTCTTCCCAGGCAACAAAAAATCAAATCATTATTTTTTAGCTAGTATATTAGAACTATGGGAAGAGTCTACAAGGAATGGAGTAAAAAAGGCATTTATCAGCCAAGAAAGCAAGCTCTACTTTAGAGCCTGGAAAGTGTATGATTAAAGTGAGAAAAGTAAAGATGAATTAGACCTTTCAGAGAACCAAATCAAGTACTTTTGCTTTGTTTTGTCAAGTAAATAGAAAGAAAGGAGAGAACAAAGAAGTGGATTTGATTAGGCCGAGGGAGGTAAAGATGGGTTATACTAAAAGTATTTTCCACAGTGATCACTCAGAATCCAGAGGCAGAGGCAGAATGACTAATGAGAAAGTGTGTTAAAAAATCAACAAATGACTGCATTTGAGATGGAAGCAAAACCCAGAACTAGGCTGAGGATGGTGGGGAGCAGATTAGCTCCATCCCAGAACACTGGAAGGATTGAAGTACAAAATAGCATGTTTTGTAACAAGGATGTTTAGTAACTTAATAATATTGAAAATGGTACTGTGTACTGTGAATAGGAAATGTAGCCCATTTGAGAAGAAAAATACCTTTCTCGAATCTATGGATTATTTTTTGCTCAACTCCATAGAGAGCAAAACTTTGCAATAATTCTGAAGCAATGCTAAAGAAAGTCATATAGTTAGTAAGAGAAAATATGAGACTTACCTACAAGATTAAAAATGTCAGACTGACCTGCTATTTGTTTGATAGAACAATTGATCTTATCAGCACAACTGTGTCATCAATTCATTGCCATGTGGTATGGGGAGAGTGAAAGGAGCAAAACTGCTGTATTTCAGAGACCTCCTCTGAAATAGTGAGTACAATTCTGCATGCTCATGTTCCAAAAAGATGATCCAAATTTTTGCAGAATAAGGGCATATTCATGAGCAGGAAGACCTTTTATTTCTTCCACCAACTGTTTCTGATGAAGTGAAGAATGACCTTTAGAGATCAAGATAAATATGTGTCAGTTCAGATTTGCAGAGTAGTTTGTATAGGAGAGTTTGGTGCCAAGAAAAATGAGTGGTGAGTAGTGGTATCTCTGATATCAGAACAGAAACAGTTTATTCTACTCCCCTAGCCACCCCACCCCTCAAAAAAGTGAATTCAGAATTTAACTGTAAAAGCTAATTAAATGTGTTTATGAGAGCTGAATGCACTGAACAGAAAGACAATGCCTCTATTGTGCTATCCTATCTTAGCAATGAAGTGCAAATGGTCACCCACATACTACAGGAAGGCTCTGAAGGTGAGAGGCATTTTGCAGAACAGAAGTAGCTTCAAACATGGGCTCTTTTAAAGCAATCATGTATAATAAAAGTGAATGTGGTGTCAGACATCAAGTAAATTGCCTAAATGTCCTTAGGTCTTCAAAAGCATAATTTGCACAGAGATTGTCATTGCCAAAAATGGAAAATATTTCAATGTAATTACACAATAAGGAGATAATTACCCTAATAGTTAATAGCATGTGGTGGTTGTTGTCTAAATAGAAACTTTTTAATGAAGAATTCAGGAAAAATAAGGAAACTTTCATTGCAAATGTTGAGCTAGATGCCTACTCCTGGTATTTCAGATGCAGAAGTCTAAAGTTAACACAGAATTTAAGGTGCAGGTAGTGATTGTCTTTAGGAAGTACTGACAGAGTGATGCTCTATTTTAAGGCTCTTTAAGTCATTGAGTAGCAATCATCCATGGAGTATATATAATGTATAATCCAACATAATTATTTTTCTTAGCTATGGGGAATGGCTCCTAATAAAACTTGCTCATTTCCATCTCTATAATTCTGTTTCTAGTTATCTTGAGTTATAAACCTCGCCAATTATATTTATAAAACAAGCATGTCTATACAGCTTAGTTCATATTTATGCTGGCTTCTGACAACAAAAACATTAATTTGAGTATTTAGTATTTTTCAGAAGTCTTTTTCTTGGCACAAAGTAATTGCTAACCTCCTCACCTAATGCAGAAAAACAGAGCCACCAAGCAAGAGTCGTGATTGCATAAGTTACTTGAGGGAAATTTTACATTCTTCCTTATGAGAAAGGGGCAGCATTGCATATGAATTTCACTTGTAGACATCAAACCAATCCTGCAGAATTGCTGTATCTTTGAAGAGCAAGTTTTTAAAGTTTCTTTGTATCATAGGTTTTACAAAAAAAATCACTCTAGAAAAATCAGTAATGCCACATCGATTGATGCTATTATCCTCATTTAACTTTCATGTTGGCTGGCTATTTTATGTGTTTGTCTGACTTGAGACTCGAGAATTGCTCAATGATTACAGAACATTCTCAATAATAAAAATAATGTCTTGATTTATGGAAGTCTTTCATAGGAAAATATCCAAAAATACTTAAAAAGCCATCCAGGGAGCCTTTTATTAGGCTTTAAACAGTGTGTGTCTTTCATATAGACTCAGAAAGCTATTCAGTATGTTAGGCAGGGATTTCCAGACTTGGTTGGCTCAGTTATTGCCCATTAATGGCAATGATATACACTATCATTGTGGATCTACATTTATGCACAGAAAGAGAAGTATCTTTTCCCTTCCTGTATTCTGAGTAGAACTTATATCCATGCTTGCTGTATCTTCTCCTTCATAGATCTCCCCTCATTCCTGCAGGAAACTGTTCCACTAAAGGAACAGAAGGCTGTAGTCACACCACCATCCAGGACTGTTTTTTCCTGAGTGTACTTAATGGTTGTAATGCATTTAATTTATTTTGACCTCTACCTAGCACTGATTTGAAATGCTTAATTCTCTTTGTTGGCTAAGAAAAGGCCAAATGAGTGGCTTTAGATGTCTAGGTCACAGATGTGTAATGCTGGATGAAATGAATCTTACTCAATGTCATTATTCCATTAATTCAGCTCCCTGCACTCATGATGTTCATTTCATTCTTTCTTGGTTATTTTGTACATGTCTAAATTTTTTCAGGTGTGTTTTAAGTTCTTCGGCTATCAAAAAGCCTAGAGTGTTGCGGAAAGATCATCCTTCATCCATGAAATTATCACAAGTCTAATCCTCTGTGAAATATATGTGAAAAATAATATGTGAAGAAAACCACGTCATGTTTCTTTCTTTGGGACTGTTTTCCTCTAATTTGAGCTTGGACGAGCAAAGGAAACCTTGCAGCAATAAAGAGAATGGGGCCAAAATCTTCTAAGTGGTGGCCAGTGACAGGACAAGGGGTAATGGGTACAAGTTGAAACACAGGCAGTTCCATCTCCATGTGAGGAAGAACTTCTTTCCTGTGAGGGTGACAGAGCCCTGGAACAGGCTGCCCAGAGAGGTTGTGGAGTCTCCAAACCCGCCAGGATCCCACCCTGTGCCATGTGCTCCAGGTCTCCCTGCTGGAGCAGGGGGCTTTGACTACATGACCTCTAGAAGTCCCTTCCAACCTTAAGCATTCTGCGATTCTGTGAATCCCAATTGTGTCTCACTTAATGATATTGGCACCCAAATTTTAAAAATCATCATTTTGCCACGAGGTAAAAATAAGGAGCATTGCTGAAGCAAGTAGGGTAGGCAAACATATGATAATATAAGGAACATCTTAAAATTGCAAATACTTCTTAATACAACTCTGAGACAATTTGCAGTTTCCTAGTGAAGAAGTCGAGGTTCCTTCAAGCTACTCCTGGCCAACTATGTCTTTTTTTTTTTTGTATTCATACATGCTCATAACAGGACATTGAGCCTTATCAGTGCTCCTGAAATACCACCAGGTTATAAATAATAACAATGTTTAGCCAAATGCAATAATGAAGATAATTCTAATTTAGTTCATGTGCACTGTCTGATTTACTGCTGCCATTTGCGTTAAGTAAAATAAATGGAGAATGTTCAATATAATTTGAATAATCTGAAGTCATAGACAGCTGTTCTTTTTTTAAATGTTTGCCAGCCTGAATAATGACATGCTTTCTTTGGCATGTCATAATAATGCTATAGTAGAATATATACATTATGATTACATGAGTTAGTAACCAAGGAAACAAAATTGGTGTTACACCAGTGTCCTCTAGGACATGTATAATTAAGGGTCTGTCAGCATTTCTGAAAAAGATCTCAAGTTTCTCTTGAAATACCATTTCCCTGTAAAATTTTGAGGTACACACTGAAATGGGAGAGGTGAGAGAGCAGGTACTGCAGCAAGTATAGTGTACTTGCCTTTTTCTGCAAATATATTCTCCAGCAAAGTATACATTACTTTACCAGCATTCCAAATGTTAAGCCATCTCTTACACTGAAATCAGTAGGTGTTGAAGATATAGGGCAATTTCCAACAGGATCAAGCTGCAGGATTTGAGGGTTTGTTAGATGTTATAGTTCACTACATTTAGGCCTCTATTCATCTCATCTGAGCTTAAGTACCTTACTGAGATACCTGGAGGCAATGGGGACCTGGTCTGATTTTATACATGCCTAACCTGACCTTTCCTGACACTGACACTTTCTATTTATGATATAGGTAATTTAGGTACTTAGGAAAACTGATCCGCCATGCTCACCTAAAATTTAAGCAAAGTAGGTGGCTAAGATGGGTGGACAGATTCCTGTTCTTGTGTACCTCAAGTAAAATGTTATCAGTTTGCTTAGTTTAAAACAAATCAGGATCAGTTATTTAATTTATTAACAGCACAGCATTATCTGGCAGTCAGAGAAGCACACATTCAGGATCAGCGATGAGAAACTCCTGTGTGACCTGGATGTATCAGCGAGGTAGGTCCCTGGGCGCTGTGGCAACTCTCAGGGGCAACTCTCAGAACACCCCATAGCTGAGAGGTCTGTCAGCCCACGCAGAGGCCACAAGGCCATGGAGCAACTGCTGGCAGGGACAGACACAGTTTTGGATGACGGTGTTTCTGCTCTCCCATTTCAGACGGTGCTATGAATGTTCCCACTTCTTCTAGACTTGTTTAGAAGTTGAGTCCTTTCTTGTAAGAGTATCTTTGTAATTCCCTGTTGCTCTTTAATCCCTGTGGTCACCCAGGCCATTTTGCAAAGGGTGGGCTGTGTGATCATACTCAAGATGCCTCATGCTGGGGCAGGGACTATGTAGAGGGTGGCTTAGATCTTATGTGGTCTGAATTTGGAAGCATTTGGAAAACCTTAAGCATTTTGGCATCGGGGCTCTAGCTCTAAAAAGGACCAGGCTTGATTTCTACATGATTTTCCAATCCATTGGGAATCCATATATTTTGCACCTTTTTCATAGGAATGCTTAAGGTGTTCCATACCACACATTGGATGCTTCTATTTCTGTATTTGCAGTTCTAAGATTTGATGTCTTAGTTTTGATGTCTTTAGCAGTCTGGTTAAAAGTTTGTTTTCTGTTCCCCCCCGTACAACCAAGATACTCACCAAATAATGACTTAAAACTTGCCTCAGATCAAGAAGCTGATGATCTCCAGCACTTGACATCTTCATAGTATTTCTGATAATTTTAAAAGGTGGCATGCTCTAAGTAAGAATTAGTTCACTGGGAGCCACAAATAAAATATTGATGAAATGTGGTCATAATAAAAAATCCTAGAACATAATTTCATAGTTTTTCTTTCATTGACAACATAGTGATACTCCATTAATCTAAAACATTGGGTAGACTTGGTAGTAAAAAAAAAAAAAAACTTGCTTGCTTTTCCTAATATTTTCAGTGATTAAAAATGGTACACTGGCATTAATCACATGATGTAGTTACAAAACACGCAAGAAGCCCAAGTATTAGGTCATGGAAGTTATAGACCTGGTATGTTTTCCAGGAGGAAGAAATATGCCTTACTCTAAGGAGTTTGAGCCCAGACCATGCTACAAATAAGTTTACATGACAGTTCTTGAAGAACTTGCTGACGATAAACTATGGAAGAGGCATAAGATAAATATATATAGTATTTTGGTCATTTTTTTCAAATACATAAAACATACAAGGGTACAATTCTTGTATGTTACCACATATGAAATTTTTAAAGGGCATTTAAGTAATTGGATTTACTGTGAGCTTTTTACTGTCAGCTAATTAGCCATGATAGGAGTTAAGTATTTGAAATCAAAGACTATAGAGCAGAATCAAGGTCACTTATAGCAGGCAACAGAGCGCAACACAAAACCAGATGATTGCTATTGCCACGCTATGCCATAAGGATGCAAGCACTTTAACATTTTCTCTTGCAGCATGCTCCACAATGGCATGAAAATAATATGGCACAGCACACGAATTGTACCGTAAAATTGTTTGGAAAAAAACCTCTTCCAAGCTGTTGTCATGGCAAAGGAATCTATTGAGAATGCTTTTAATTCAAAAATGTTTCACTGGGCCTTAAAAAAATGTGAGTTAGAGCCAGCTAGAAAATGTTTGTGAGTGAATTACAACCTGGTGCCTTATTGTTTCTGTCCTGTTTCTGTGCTCTAATATGTTTTAATTTTATTTTTCATAATAGTACCAGCATTAGGAGTGTGGAAGGGTGTGATCTTTCTGCTTTGTGCGTCTGTCAGGGATAATTGCTCAACAAGTTGCAGTGTAATAACAGCGCGGAAGGAATGACGCCATCGTTAACCCCAGTCCCTGTGTAATATGGGGAAAATGTCACCCCATGGAGAGGCCCATTCTTTCAATCTCTGAACCTGAAAGATGTAAAATTAGCCCGTTTTGGATTCTTTTGTAGCACAACCAAAGCAGTCTCACATTACTTCTGCTTATGATTTCCATTTAGGAGTAATTTCCAAATAATGTCTTAACAACAAAAACTTAACAACAGCATTCCATTTTTCTCAATAATTTTTACTGTTTCCAAGGAAGAAAATAAAAAGATGATTGGTCATTCATCTGTGCCGTGTGGCGGCTGGCATCTGTGTTCCACACGAGCATTTCCGAGTCAGTAATAGCACTAATTAGTTTTCTTTTTCTCCTGAACATGTCTGAGTAACCAATCTTGCTTTCTGAGGGGAAAAAAAAAATAGTTTAGGATCCAACTGCTGGAAATGGAAATGTGAAATACTCATATTGGAAATGAGATGCCAGGTCTTAACAGTGAGGACAGTTTGCAGCTGATTGCATATGGTTAGAGAAAGTGATGAGAGTAAGAAATTCAACTTTAGCCAGAGTCTCCCATGGAAACTGGGAAGCATTTGAATGTTGAATTTAATTTCACAAAGAATAATTCTTTGTCTTTAGAAGTGAATTATTTGCTGAAGTTTTGTGGGCCACATGGAGTAGATTTTTGAGGATAATTACTGAGATTCACTGTTCTGGTCTAAGTGACAAAAATGTGGTCCTAACCTGAATCACCAAGAGTGGCCTGAGTTTGAGAAGGATGAGCAGTACCTTTTGGCATCTTTCTGGCTTTCTTTTATTTTGTGTTCAGAAAGAGATAAAGCAGATATTAACAATGAACTGAACCTGCTTGTTTAACATTCCATGTTATTAAGTGCTCTTATTATAGTTCACTCATTTTTTAAAATTCATTATAATTCACTTAATTTTTATTTCAACTTCAATTAATTTTTATCCATCAGGCAGAAATGAGGAATGTGCTACTCTGCCATTTTCTTTTCCAGGCACTGAGAGGATGAAAGGCAGTAAGCAATGGCTCTCATTTTAAAAGTAAAAGTTAATATTATCTAATTTCCACCTAGTTTGAAAATAGTGGGTGTTAGTCTCTTGACTTTTAATGTATAAGAACACGTAACCCACCCTGAAGCAGGAGCCTGTCAGATTTTCCTGTGTTAATAAAACTACAAATGGTCGGAAATATTCTAGATGTTAATTACTGATGACCCCATTATTGACCTCAAAAGTAATTGAAAGAAAAGTATTCTGCTTTCTGCTTTAAGCCTTAGCTCAAGTGGAGCAGAACTCCTGGCAGAGAAACCTGGCACCGTTGCGGGGCTTATTTCAGTGAGGAGCTGGATGGATTTGACAGCAACTATGGCTCTTCCAGGTCAGAGAAAGATGTCTATTGGACATGTCAGGAAAAGAAAGATAATCCTGTCATCAGGAAAGTGAAAACTGAATATAAACGGAGTGGGTAGTGGGAGAGTTGCAAGTTAATTGCAAAAATTCAAAAATGTTAACCTATTTGAGAGATAAAGCAGCTTAGAAATGTGATTAAGGCTTTCTCTGAGATAACTCCAAGTTAAGCAGTTCTGCTGGTCCTTGTGGTACAGTGGTACGTTGTTTCTTGTCTGTCCACAAGTGGTTCAGCTAGATGTTAAGCAAAGCAGGTGAGCTGGATGGATGACAGTGAAAGATCAGGATGCAATGAGCATTTCTGCAGTCTATTGAGAAAGCCAAATGTGTGACATAACCTTTGACTAGCAAGGCAACAGCAGAGACAGGTTAAATCATAGGGGTAAAAGAGCAAGTAAAAGAGACTAAGAGTCACTATGTCCTAAAGAAATAAAATTTCTTAGTGCAGAGACTTCAGCAGCTGTGCATGTATGTGTAAAAATCAGAAATCAGGAGGCTATGCCAGCCTTCAGTCAGAGGAAGGATACCAAATGTGCAGTGTTGCAGATCCAAGAGTGACTGGCTGAATAATGAGCAGTTTCAATTGTCCAGGTCTGGCAGCACAGTTCCAAGGTCAAAGCAATTTTTAATGTCTTAAGTGACTTAGAACATCTGATTCCTAGTATACACCAGAAGCAAAATTAATACTGACTTAGTGATT
This sequence comes from Tinamus guttatus, assembly GCF_059628265.1. Taxonomy (NCBI): domain Eukaryota; kingdom Metazoa; phylum Chordata; class Aves; order Tinamiformes; family Tinamidae; genus Tinamus; species Tinamus guttatus. The sequence continues at coordinate 361,285 of NW_028289023.1, forward strand.
AAGTAATAATTATGAGAAACAGTATCTATAAATTAATAAACATTTTTTTTATGGTGAATTTTGGGAAAACTACTTTCTGTCACCTCATTTTTAAAAATAAGGTTGTCAAGAACATGGCAGACATATTAAAAATTGCTTTGAGTATAAGGACTCAGCACAGAGGTTAGTTCATCATACTGATAGAGACATCACAAGTGGGTAGGCCCCTGAATGAATGAGCAGAGAAAGACAAGAGCAGAAATCAGCCTGTGGAAAGCAAGACACTGTTTTGGGTTAGAGCAATATTTACATTGTTCTAATTTGAGAGAATGTAAATAAGCTCTAAAAATAGCTATACTGAGTCACTTATCTTTTTTTAGATACTGCCCCTAGGAAAAAAAAAGTCAAATTAATTGGTTGAAAGCATTAAGATACTGAAATGTCTGGTTGTTTAAAATGTTGTTTTGTGTGTGTGTGTTTTGCAAAGTTTTTGGCTGCTTAAACAAAAGTATATGACGCAGTATTTTTTTGTTTATCCTTTCCCACATTTCCAGCATGTATCGTATGGTATTCTCAAGGCTTTCTTGAAGGCGTGCTGGGCTGAGCAGGATTCTTTTCCTAACCGCAGCGATGCACATTTCAGTCTCCCTTAGTCGCACCAAACAGGGGAGGTTGCAATGTCTATATTCTCTCCATGTGTACTCACGTAATACAGAATGTTTTTTCTCTGCGGAAAGCCATGGTGCCCCATAGAGAACATTTTGCCTTTTTGCTTTTTTTGTGTGTCTATAACATTTCTAGAGAACTTTTAACAGTTCAAATTCTTTCAGTTATCCTGATAAAGCCCTGTTCTGAGGTGCAATTACACGTGACACATCTGTCTCTTCTTTTCTCAGAAATTCCTCAATAGCCAACATCACAAAACCTAAAAGCAATATATAAAAATAGTATTTGTTCCAACTCTGTTTTTAGGAAAATTGTTTTAAAGGCACTATTTTCTAGAAATTTCTGACATGTGAAATTATAGAATGTAGAGCACATTTTATTCCCCTTTTAAATGTCTTTAAGTGTTTCAGTTGCAAAAATATTCCCATGATTACCTCGAAGTTAGATTGAACTAGAGAGATGTTGAATGTCCAGTTGCTCTGTAGAGATACCAAATATCAATGCATTCCCCTTTTTCCTCCTAAAACATCATGATACTAATGCCAAAAGCCAATTTGTAAACCTTAAGGCTTTGGGTACCCAAATAGTGATATAAGAAATGCAGGCTGGTGCTTACAATTTTTAAGAAAACACCAGATTCTTTACTACCATAATTACTGTGTGTGAAGCCATGCAGAGAAATAAGCTATAAAAAGAAGAATGAAATTTGTGAGCAATGGGGAAAAAATCATTTTTTTACCAGCAAAACTTCGTTCTGAATACGTTTGAATGTATGTCTTGAATTAAAGCCAGTGGAATAACTGTAGGCTGAGGCATAAAGGGTACTGACAGATAAGGTATTTTAGAAAAATAATAGTATAAAATCCTAATTCCTAAAGTGAACAGTTCAATAACGTCCCTTTTATTTGTTTTCAAACTGAATCTGGTTTTAGTAGGTCCCACTAGAAGATGAAATGAGCTGTTCTTTTATTAAATGTTTATTTGGGGGTTACACTGCAATCTGTTATAAAGGACAACTCTTCCAAAACTGTCAGAGTAGATCATATAGGAATTTGAAATATGCAGAATATTTACTTAGAGGAAATGGCCTAAGGAATTATTGCTAATTTTAATAAAGTTTTTTGCATACCCAATTGGTCTACTAGAACTGGAAAATCTTAGAACAACTATTTCCTGCAGAATACATTTCCTCATGACTGCTGCAATACCTTCTGGTAGTTAATTCATAGTTTACTTGCAATTTGATCTTTTAACAATACAAAAGAATAACCATTTTCAGAACTGTGAAAAAAATCTACTTTGAGAAAAAATAGTGATGTATGATAACCTGCTTTAGACCCCGTTCAAAGCCAAATATCTGTTACCTTATCCATGTAATTTATGGAAGAGATTTACTTGCTTAACCTGCCTTCACACATAATGTCCTAAAAACCATTAATAGGCTGGTCACGATAACAAGGGTCTTCTGCTCCCCTTGTATATCCTCTGTTTCTCCCCGTGTATAAAGAGCAACTTTACGCCTTGAGTCTTTTCAGAAAATTGCTAACACCAGGGGAAGAAGTACAGTATTCTTGTAAAAAAAGGAGCAACTCTAACAAAAACATCTTATTAAAGCTAAATGTCAGTCAAGGTAATGATATAATAGGAGAATATTGGCTGTTTAAAGACTTAGATTTGTTCCTGATGTTCCTGTTTCACCAGTGCCCTGCTAAACTATCCACGTAGACTATTTTTCTGAAACTGGAACTTTGTAGAAATGGGTGAAAGAATCAAAAAGTACAAATTCTTAAAAGAGAGAAAACACAGCCAACTCTATATAAAGTTTTGAATAACTATTGTCCTCTTACCTTACTGAAGGGTGATGTAGGTATAAGCTTCATTTATAACAGTTTTGTTTACATCATTTGTTAAAATTCAAGCAATCGGAGAATATATCAGGGAGAACAATATAGGTGTCTACCAGTGGCTCTAGAAGACAGTCAAAAGCTGGGGTTTTTTTGCCTGGGCTGCTCCACGTAGCAACGCAATACAGGACCACACACAGGTCTGAACTCTGGATTGGAAATGTGGCCCATGGGCTCCTTAACCTTTGCTTTTCAACCATGCAAGGCCACCAGAGCTGAGCTGATAGCCTTCTGCAGAACTGCAGTCCTCCCTTGAGACACAGAAACTCAGGTCAGGCCATACATGTGTTGGTTCACTAAAATCAGGATAGGTCCTTAAGCTGTCATGTAGAATATCAAGAAAAAGATTTCACTGTTATGTTAAAGTAGTACTTGTTGATCCAAGTTGCGCTTGGGACATATCCGTGTCTGTGCATTGTCTGTACAAGTGAATGACTGTGCCTAACCCAAAAAGGTACTAGGCCAAAGATGAGGGGATATCATGAGAAGTATCTGGGTGATTATCTGAGGCTTAAGCACTTCCTCTTCTTTTTGTTTTTTTGGGGGGTTTTTTGTCTGTTTTTTTGTTTTGTTTTGTTTTGTTGTTTTTTTCTCTTGTCATTATTTCAGTGTTATAATTAGGCACCTTATTTTACATAAGGCTTTTTTTAAGTGAGGTTCCTATTCCATCTTACGTGGTAGGTACCTGTTTATCTCCGTAGGTTTCTAATTACCTCCAATGAGTTGAAGGGAAGTGTCTTGCTGAAACTACCGCCATTCTCTGTCCAGGGAACCACTTCACTCAATAAAGGCATTTAGAGATAAAAAGTCTTAAAGAGCCTTAAAATTCAATAGCTACAAATGAATCTTCCTACTGGAGATGCACCTTTCCTGTAAGCCAGGAAGTGGCTAGTTATCTTGCAGTTCTTAACAGCTCGATCGGGAGAGAGATTATTGTCTTGGCAATTACCAATTCCTTTTTTTTTTCTCCAAATGAGGTGCTCTGTTGTTATAGTAAGGTGTCAGCAGGCAGAGAAAGTCACTTTGAAGAGATGAGGGGTGCTTCTTACATAGCTATCTTGATATAATGTCTCTCCTCAGATCTTTTCTCATCCCTCATCTTCACCACGATAAGTGGGAAAATTAAGTTTCTTTCAGAGTTTTGTCTGTGCCTTCAGAAGTCCTTCCCTGGAATGTTTTTATTTAGGAGGTGTGTCTGATTGATCAGGGATAGTAACCCACAATAAGAGGGCTTCACATCAGAAGAAAACCAATCAGCATGTGAGATTTTGTGCAGAGTGCTTTTGTTGAGACGTTCATCGTGCATGTGTTAGCTTTCTCTGTGTCATTGACTGACTGTGTGCATAGCTTTTTGTTTCTCTCTGTTTATCTGCCTGAAAGACTTTTAAAAGGTCCATCTACACTTGACTGCCTAACTGGACCTGCAAATGCCAGTCTTCTGCAGGAGATTTTAGTTAGGGCAAAACAGCTGTGGATTTTGGCAAACACTGATATGAGTCCACTCCAAATGAATCAGAATAGCCGCAGATGTCAGCTTTATTGAATCCGATATACCAGCATTCCACCTCAGGAAAATTAAAATCCTATCGTAATGAGAGCTTGTTAAAAATGCTCTTCCACAGAAGGTTTTTGGTACTGAGTCCCAGAGCCATTCTGAACCCCGCAGCAAGGTTGCCATGGGTGCTTATTTATGATCAAATAAATTGGCCCAATGAACAAGGGCTTGGCTCTTGATGCTCTCAAAGTGCCTTTGTGGCTAGAACAGCCTTAACAGCCTTTTTTAGCAGCTTCTCATCTCACAAGAAAACTAAGCACAGCAGGAGATCTCTACAGGGGGGCAAATTATCATTTGGAGAAACAGATATTTCCATAATGAACGTTTTTCATCATCAAACAAAACTAGGTGGCATTGGTAGTGACCTGGTAACACTGAAAAGCCATCTAACCCTTTAAAACAGAAATAAATGCAGAACCAACACAAATAAAGGTGGAACTGTCCATAAGCATTTTGCTTCCATCCATCTAGTGGAAGACAGATTGCTTAAAAATTTGTATATACATGCACACATGTATATAATGTGTGCATACTGCAACTGGGGGAGAGTAGATACATGCTTTTGATGACTCCTTAACTGCTTCAGATGTATTTCTACAGTTTCAAAGGGTTGAAATGCCTGGAAGCGTGTATTTTAAAGATCGAATTCTTTCCCACTTCCTCTCATCCAAATCTTTCCCCACTACCTAACACATGCTGGGCATCCAGGCATAATTCAGTCGGCATGATGTGTAAAAATCATTAAAAATGAATAGGGCAATGTTGTCCACGGACCTCGTTTTCGCTTAGAGCACTTGTGAGCACTGTATTCCTTAAGGGTGAGTCCTGATCCAGTTTTCAGTGGTAATAACAAATCATGGAACCGCTTATAAGGTGAGTCCAGACGAGTGTAAATGCTATGGAATAACTTTTTCAGCCACTATAGGGAATTGCGACAGGAAGAGCATTTGGATAATCACCTTTTCTCTGCGCTTTTTCCTTCTGGTTACACACACACACACACACACACACATCCACACACACACTCCAGCATCGGGGCCACCACTACAAAGAGGCTGGAGCAGATTGTTTCCTTTTAAAGTCAAACACAGGATTATGAGAGCCACTCTGACTGTATTTGGAGCAGTAGAGCAGCAACAATTCCTGAGCCTCTAAATCTAGGTGGACATCTGCTCTAGGCGAGGTACCACAAGAGGGTAAGGCCCAGGCAGGCACCAGGCCCTTCCTCAACTTAGATTTTGTGGTCAGGAGCCCAGGTCAGAAGGGGACCGTGCAGAGGGGCAGCTGGGTGAGCAGTGGGGTTCACCAGCATGTGCAGCCATCCTCCAAGCTGTGTGTGGCCAATCCTCGCTCTGCGCAGGCTGCCCTTTCCCCAGTGTGTTTTGTTGGATACCGAGTATCCTCCCTTCTGTGAGGGGGCTTTTAATGTTTTCATTCACAGAAAAGGAAGAATTCCAAATCTTGGTGTAAAAAAGTCAGGTCACCTGGAAGTTCTTCTTTGTGCTTGTACTTCTAGGTCATATGGCACCTTAAACCAAGCATCTGACTTGGTTTAAGCATCTGACTAGGAGCTCACAGCCACTAAAATTCACATCTGAGAAATGTATTCATGTTTCCAAAGTATTTAAGTATGAACTTGTAGTTTATTTTCTTTTAAATCTTGGTCAAAAATGTCAGTACTTATCAAAGAGAGGCATCCAGTAAAGGCCAAAATAGAGAGTTTCACAGTGTGTGAATACTGTTCAGTGAAGCCATTGCTGTCAATCTTGAGGACAGAGGTGCTGCCATCTTCATAAATGAGTAAGAACATATGTCATAGCAGAGAATAAAAGAAAAAAAAATCAATAGAGAAAAAAACAGAGTAAATTTTACTATCCAAACAGAATTTAAATATAATTTAATATTTCATCTTCTTTTTTCTTTCCTGAGAGGAATCAGTTCAAGCTCTTCATTCTAGACAATGGAATTAAAACAGCTTTTAGCAGAAGGTAATTACTCATTATCATAATCTTCACAAGAACCTCCTCAGACGGACATGAGTGTACCTGGGGATCTTCAATCAGATTGAATGGATATTTTCTTCTTGCTAATTAAAGCTAGGCAGTTTGGTGTGAAACAAATTAGCAAAACCTGGTTATTCTATGAAATGATAATGCAGTTCTTTATTAACACATCTCTATCTAATTGAAGCCCAGTATATCATGCATTATAAGGGTCCTCTAGAAATGCATACTGATGAAGAATAGCTTTTTGAGGACTATAAAGTATTTAATTTAGGAGGTGGAAAGTCACACTGATACTGCAGGAAGCCATATATCTCCACTTGTTTGAGAAATGGATCTAAAAAATGATCGCGTTTCTTAACAGAACTAAAATTTCATTTAGGTGTATTTACACTGTAGCTGTAAAGAGACACAGCTTGCCCGGGAGATAGAAGGCCTTCAAAGCAGCAGTAATCCCCTCTCCCACAGTCGCTGTCACCATGGCAGAGGTGCGCGCTTGCTGCCGTATGTTGTGGGACTGGCTCCGCTGCTGCCTGGTCCTTCTGTCCGCATGGACAAAATTAGATGTTAGGTGCAGATATTTTATGCATTCCAAATGTTCCACTACTTAAATGTTTCCACTAATACACCAAAAAGGAAAAAAATACAGGAAAATGCAGCATACATATGCCTGCTTTGTTTTTCCCTCCTTTTTTTTTTTTTTTTTTTCCTTCTATTATCACATACAGGAAACATTAGCTTTAGAATATTTTTTTCATTTGAGAAATCTCAAATAAATTAGGCATAAGGCATTTTGGTTTTAATGTTAAAATGATTGCTTCCTTAGAGAACTATATGAGGTTAAATCTACCTGCAAGGACAGTCGTATGTGAACAAAATTACAGCAGGCAAAATTAACACTGAGTTCATAGAATTATAGAATCATAGAATGCTTAAGGTTGGAAGGGACCTCTGGAGATCATCTAGTCCAACCCCCCTGCACACGCAGGGTCACCTAAAGCACGTGGCACAGGACTGCATCCAAGCGGGTTTTGGAGATCTCCAGAGAAGGGGACTCCACAACCTCTCTGGGCAGCCTGTTCCAGGGCTCTGTCACCCTCACTGTTAAGAAATTTTTCCTTAAGTTCCTGTGCTTCAGGAACTTAACTTTTCAGGAACTTTTGGTGCTTCAGTTTCCGGCTGTTTCCTCTAGTTCTGTTGGTGGCCACCAGTGAAAAGAGGCCAGCACCATCCTCCTCACTGCCTCCCTTGAGGTACTTATAGACACTGATCAGATCCCCTCTCAGCCTTCTCTTCTCCAGGCTGAACAGGCCCAGCTCCCTCAGTCTTTCAAACTGAGTTATTTCAAACATAGTTGTTTCAAACGTAGAGTTTAATTCATATCACGCTATACTGATGCTAAGGTCAATCAAGACAAAACTTCTCATATTTTGCCAATGATATTATAACATCTTTTTGGTCCTTCATTCTCCATTCCTTGATATCACTAACTTCCTACCATCATCTTTATTCCTACAATGTATATAGCTCCTTTTTATTTTGATCTAAGTCAGGTTATTGAGGTCTAAATCAGCAGTTTCACAGGAGACAGTTGTTTAGTGCTGTTATCTGGCTGCCTATCTTTTCATTTATTCTGTTCACTTAGATAAACCCTTATATTTGTTACATTTAAAATTGACAAGGGGTGGGAATTCAAAGGTGCAGAGCTTTATTTATTGAAAAAATAATTTTTGAATATTACAATTGTAATAAATATTTCAGTATTTATTTGCTTGTTGAAAATCTTAGTGACCTCCATTTCCTAGAAAAAAAGGAAAGAGTTTAGCTAACATATAGGCCGTTCCAATCTGCTGGACATTTCTTTTTTCTCGCAGATCAGCTGGATCATCTGGTGCCATCATTTCTACAGTAAAAAGCTTGAATGTAGAATGAGTGCTTTATTGATGTTTTTACTGATTTGATCCCTGGCCTGATTTGGCTCTGGCCTGATACTTCTTTTTGCTGTATCCTTTCTTACCTCTATTCCACAATAACATGTTCTGAGCTCTCTACCTATCTACAGGTCTTAGGTCATGAAGGACTAGGTTCTTGACTAGGGTCTTACAACACAAGCCAGTCAGATTTGTTTTAATGTATGTAATGCCACATTATCTTTGTATCCATTTAAAAAGATTTTTATGAAACTACATAGTTAGTTACAAATACAATTTAATCTGTGCAAAATCAATGATTTGACACCACTGAATTAAGTCAGTCCTTTCTTTACAAGCCAGTTAAGGCCCTGATCTAGCAGAAGCTCTTAAGTGGATATTTAGCTTTAAATCTGTGACTTGCCATATTGTCACCACTTAACCACACACAGAATGTTCTTAAATGGTTTTCAAGGATAAATGCTCATGTGGTCTATCTTGTAGAAGAATACTCAGTCATGCCTAAGGCATACAGCCACCATGCTATCAGTATCGATGGAATTTAAAATTTTAAAATGTTAAGTTCTGTAGAATATCACCCTTAAATATCTTTGTGGTGCAGGCTCTCAGCCATGATATAATCAGTCAGTAAGAGAATGAATCAGTTGCAGGTACCAGTGTATTAAATAGGCATTGTCTGAGCACGCATCTCACATGGTCTTGGGAGCAAGTGCAATTTACCTCTATACAAATCCAATGAATACTTCATCTGCTTTAACACCCTAAAGAGGAAGTGTTTCATTTGAAGGCAAATTCAGGCTGGGGAAAAATCTTAATATGTGCAATTATACTGCTCTAACCTTTAGGGCAGTGGGAAATATACAGCCTCATTGATGCTTTGGGACCATTTCTTAGCTGCTGTATAATTTGTTTGCTGTTCCTTCTCACCTCCCTTTCTTTAGATAGACATTTGATATTCAGACTGTGTATTATGTGGAGGATTTGGACATAAAATACATAAGGTCCTTAATTTAAGGAATGATATTCAAGCTCCCAAAAAACATGCAGTAGATCTGAACTAGCATATGAAAGAAAACTTCAGTCTATCTAAGGCTTCACTGTGAGTTTTGGTGCTGCATGATAAATTGTCATCTAAATTAGAAAGGACCTTATGACTGCTTGTCATTTTACCATTTTCTAATAATTAATATTCAAAACAGGGTGCTTCCTTTGTCACAAATAGCGATCTTCAAAAATTATAAGCATGTTCATGTACTTCTCTTCTGTGAACATTCAGGTACGAGGTGAAATTCCAAAAATTTTAATAACTCATACACCATCTTCAGGCATAATCAACTGTGACTCAGGAAGTCGTGAGTCCTGAAAAGTTTATGAACAGTACCTTGTTCACTCAGTTTTGAGTTCTAAAAAGCAATTGTCACAGTATGCTCTGAACATATCAAATTGCCAGATTAAAGAGATAAATGGTCACAGAGGGTCTGAAACTGTAAATGGTACCTGCAGATTACCATAGCCAGGAAATTATCTTGTTATTAGAATGCAGTGAAGGTCTTGACTAGCTCTAGCTGAACTTGTAGAATTCTTTGAGGAAGCTTCTAGAACTAGCAAAATTCAATGAATTATTGTGCAATGACTAAAAACCATATACTACTTTCTGAATTGTTAACTAAGCAATTATCTGTGCAGCCTGTAATTCACTGACATTAGAGATATTAACATTCCCATTTTAATCTTCACACTTTCGGATTATTGGATCTTTCTAACCTTCTGTTGTGGAAAAAAATATGTTCCCCATTCCCAGAGACTTGAATTGAACACTTCATTATTAGTGATCTGAACAAAAGGCTCGTGAGTATTTCTTCCAAGATAATTCCCCTGGGAACTGTGCTGCTGTGTACATGTTGGTATTGGTGTCATCAAGAGAAGACTTTCTTTTTGCAATGTTAAGAACTTCAAGTCCATAAGCAGATTATAAGGATTCAGTAGCTCAGCCAGTAGAGGGAACTCTAATACAGTACATGGCAAAACACCTATGATTCCAGAGCAGGGTAGCAAGTGTCACAAATAGAAGACCATGCAAATGGTAAAAATGCTTATTTGACCTGTATCATTTGTAAAGCAAAGTACTCACCCATCCTGTTTATTGATTTAATGAGCATGTACTCATTGGCTTATTTTCTTGCCTTTTGTTTTCCTTGTGTCCTCTAGAGTTCACATATGTCTGCCTAATTTTGGGGATGGGTTGCCAGCAATAATATCCTAAGGTTTTTTTGATTCATAAATATTACAGATCAAGTACCATTGATCATGTGGTTGCAATAAGGCCAGAGTAAAAAATAAGAATTTTGTGGATTTTGTGCAAGATGTCTCAACTATGGCAAGACAGAAGCCTCTCTTGGAACCAGTGGTAGGTTCTTCGGAGGACAGAGGACCACTTTACAATCCAAATGCAGAGCAGTCACCAAAAGGAAGTTGGAAGTTTCCACTCTATATAAGGGGAGAGTAAGAAAGAATGAAACTCATGTGGGTTTTTTTGAGGGCGTGGATTTTTTTTTTTTAACCCTTGTCACCTGAAGATACTTAGAGTAATTGTTAGTTAAATGAAATGTCGCATGTCACCATGCAGGTTGATCACTAAATAGGTTTCTTAGAGGAGTACTGTCTTGTTTCTTCTGAAATGTTAGAAGCAAGCATAGGCATGAAGCAGCTGTAACATTTCTTGTTGCAATTCAGACTCAAGATCTGTCCAGGATCTGTCGCCACCAGATAACCTTAGTTCTGCTCCGCATTACAATGAGACACTTTGTTAGGTCTTCACGTTGGTGCATTCCTTAGGCTTCTGTGGGAGATAAAAAATGTTATAAAAACAAAACCTTGTGACATAATTGAAAAATTTTTAAAGCTTCTGCAAGCTTTAAAAAAGCTTCTGGGATATTCAGTATGAAGATCTCACAGGAGATTGGCTTGAGTTACATTATTTTAAAGAGTACTTATTCCCATCAAAAGGATGTGCTTCCTAGCACATTTCATATATTACTGTTTTCGGTGTCAGCATTTCAGACTCTGTGCAGTGTTGTAAAACAGAACAAAAGTTTCACTTAGTAAAAATCTCCACTGGAGGTTTTCAAGATACCTTGCGCTGATTTTTTTTTTTTTTTAATATGTATCTGGGGACAACTAAAGGCAACTATCAAGCAGTCTCATTGCATCTTTTCGATCAAATAACACCTATATTGCAGCAGGTTTATTCTGCAATAAAGGACTTCATCTTGTATTGAACTCAGTGCATCCTCCAAGATGTTATGCACTATCAACTAAATTGGTATTGACAAGAGATGCATGGGGAAAAAACAGTAGAAAATGTGTAAGGACTTCTCATGAATTGTTCACCAATGTTCGCCATGGGAGGAGTGTTGTAATGATGCAAGCTTGCTTCTCTGACCTTGCGTTTCCTGGAGCACATTTCCCTTCTGTCAGCATTGTGACCAATTGGAAAGGAAACTTTTGCCTTTCTTGTGCTACAAAGTTTTCTGTATATACAGAACCAGATGTGTTCGTGCAGATGGATTGTCAGGTTTTTTACTAGTGCTTTTTCTACTGCTGACATCTAAAATATTTCTAACTTAACATATTAGCAATTGATCTGTATTGTTACTGCATTACTCCAAAAGATGGAAAGGTTAATAGTTTCCTGAAGTAAATGCACATCATATAATATTAAAAGATATGTGTAAAGGGCCACATGTACAAGTCAGACAGGTAATTTGATCTGTGTTAAATTATTTATAGCACATTCCCATTCAAGTGGGAACTAATGGTAAGTAGCCAGGTGAAGCTTTGTACATTTGATTAATGGATTTGTATTAATGATTTCACATGGCTGAGTAGATTCTTTCCTGGTCTATATATGGAACATTTTATATTTTGTATGTTGAAATGAAGGTTGGTGTTTATACAGCCAATGCATCCATATGCAAATAGACGGATAAAGAAGGAAAGATGCTAAAATCTTTTTTTTTTTTTTTTTTCTGGTTGTTACTACCGTGATTTACAGGGGTAGCATCAGATTTTAGGAATGATAGATCATTTCAGAATATCAATATGGCATTTTTGAAGAAAACATTGAGGTGTTAATAAAATTATTACTAACTTCATTTGTTTGAAGTGTTACTAATTGATAGATTATGCTATACCTAATAGGGAGTTGATGTCAGTGGTACAGATGACTGAATGGCTGAATCTGATCTACTGGAAAATATACAATAGGCATTTTTAAAGTTGCTACTCATAGCATATAATTTGATTTGTTATTCACTGAAGCACAGGCTAAGTCCAATGTATTAATCAATAGTAAAATTTTATATAAATTATATAATTATGAACCTGGGCTTTTGTTTTCTACACTCATACTTGTAATACAGTATGCATTGGGTGTTTTGTATCAGAAGATACACTGACATTCTGAAAAAAGAGTGGATCTAGAGCTCTTGCCTTTTTTGAATTCCAAATTAAGGGAGAAACGAAGTGTTCGTCTGGCGTGGTATATTACCCTTCATAATTGTGTCATGTAAATGTCACTTACCTCATTTTCTGAATTAGGTGTAAAACTGTTTGTCCTGTGGTTTCTGACACTACTTAGAGAGTTTAGACTGGGTGCTCCAGCTGGTATGTCAGAGAGCTCTTGGCTTCTGGCACCTCTTCCCAGGCATTCTTAATCTTCATTTCTTTCTGTGGATACTCCCCTAAGCAATCTGAGACAGCAAGATGCGCTAAGACTGCAAGATAGTCTTGTAGCAGCTACGATGCCCTGAGCCACGTACCTGCTCAAGTGGAAAATCCCGAGTGCATGTCTGTTCCCTACAAACCTTTAAACAACCAAAATTGATTCAGCCACCACAGCCTCATGAATAGGTAGGTCTGTGACTCTTGCAAGTATCACTAATGGGCATTAGCATGATGTTCCAGAAACTCTAGCTAATATGTCTTTAAGCTTTACTGTAAGCATAATAAAATGTTTATTTTTTTGCCATGTGAAATGGGATTACTTTTCACAATTATTTTGAATAACAAACAGATTAGAAATAAGAATTCAGTAATCTTTAAACTCTGCTAACTGGTTCAACCCAGTGGTATAAGGGAATGTACAAACTTATATAAAATATGAAGGGGAAAATCAACATCTAATCAATTAATCTCAAAGGCTAAAAAGGTGTGGATGAAAATAGCTGAAATTCCAATTAATTTATATTCCAATCTGTTCAGTCCCAAGTGTTCGCTTGGTAGAAGAAGATAAATCTACAAAAGAAATTGTAAATGTATATATACAAACTATATAGCAGACTCAGTCCTTAGCAGAAAGGAAAAATATACACATTAAGGATTTTCAGTTTCCATTTCTGACTATGTATTTTGATTATTCTTCAAATTGAACATAATGACATGGTGAACCATAGGAGATTTTTTTTCACTCACATTTGAGGCTATCCATCACCTAACACTATCACATCCCGTTTGGGGTAGATAGAATATCTATTCCAGGTACTTATATTATGAAATGATCATGTTATCTGGGGACTTCACAATTTTTATTCTGTAAAATCCCAGCCTGTTTGCAAGAAGGAAGGTACAGTCAGCCCTATTATTTTGATAACAATTTTAAGCACAGCATTAAGAAATCGTTATGAGGTAATGATTAGTAGGTCTAGTGTGTTTCAAAGTATTTTTGCTAGTTTTGCAATGTGTTTTGAAATAATCTGTTATTTTTTGCTGCCTTTATAGAGGGCAAAATCTTTCATATCCAGTCCATCTAGCCAGATCTCTGATGAAGAATTTGATTCCCATCACCTACCTTTATACGTTCATAATGCAAATTCTACAGCTGAACTAGCCCCTAGGCTCCTGTTCTGGTCTTTGGAGAGAAATGTACTTTCAGCAAGATTAACTTGATTAAAAGTGGAATCTGTAGCACCTACAGTGCTTTCTCCTTTCTAGAGTAGAAGTTGTTTCATTTTGTGTTGTTTTGTTTTAAAAGTAAAAGCTATGTAACTGGGATAGTCAGGTAGATTTTATATTTTTCATGCTCCTGTCTTGTTAGGCAATCTGCTGAAGGTGATGCCAACCTTTTTTGGCATCTTTTTTTCAGATGATATGTGAAGTCTTGAGACAGGAGACTTTGTTATATTTCGTGAGGGCCCTTAAGTTACCCAAGGTGATGAATCGTGTGCCCAGAAGTATCAGTGAGAAGCCTCTAGTTTGTCAAGATTTATAACTTAGTCAGGTTAGTCTTGTAGAGTGACTCAAAGAATATGTGATTCAACAATGAGCTTTTGATTCAAGTATCCTTTTCATTCATTTGAGCCTTAAAGAAGCAGAATTCTTTCTTTGCATCCCATTTTTATTTCTGAGTCTTAGTTCAAGTTCTAAGGCTCAGAGTTGTTGAAATGTGACCTGTTTCTGTCTTAGACTATCTTTTATTTCCCCCTCTGTAAGGAATCTAAGAAAGACAACTCTTAGGAGTTCAGGAAATTTTTAAAAAGCATGGAAAGGGAAAAGGCTGAAAATGCTAGTAAGCATCTGCACCTGGTATTCGTGTTGCATGCTCATTAATGATGAATAATTTCTTTGTCCCCTCAAAGTCAATGAAACCACTCAGCTGAGTAATAAGCAATGTAAAGTAAGAAAAACAGTTCTCAACAGAACAGACAATATAATGAGTTAAGAATAAGTTATAGTATCAGGGAATAGAAATGAAAGAGTATTAATCTCCAGGAAAATACTGAAAAAATAAAGGGAGAATAAGTATTATATTGCTATTAATTTAAAAAAAAAAGGTAGCAAAAGGGTTAACACCGAGAGGCAGGTGATTGGGAACATCAGTACATTTTAAAAAAATGAGCTTCGTGCTCTTGTAATATTTACAAAAATACATGTTATGTGAAAATAAAGAAAAATATGGAATCTACAGACTTCACTTTGTAGTCTTGCATATTCAAACCTTAAGAATTTCCTCCTTCCTCTTCCTTGCATGTTTTCTCAGGCCATTTTCTGGTGAGTAATTTGTGAAAATCTGTTCTTCTAATGAATGCAGCTGTTATTATTGTACAGCTGTACAAATGATTTTATGCCTGTCTTATGAAAAAGAAAGATGCACACGCTTATTGAGTGCGAATGGAAAAGGGCCAGGTAGAACCCAGAGTTTGGACTGAGGTAGATGCTTGTCTTCGTTGTTATCATTAAAATACATAAATAAAGTTTCACTAATTGCTAAATATTATACATATTAGAGATAGAAATAAGAACGTTAGTCAGGCCTGTAATCTTAGTAAATTGCCATGTGAGATAAATACCAAATATTGAGGATTTCATAGAGTTAAAGTGTTCAGAAATTTGCTGGACTGCAACACTAATGAAACTGCAACAAACAAAAATTAATATTTCATCTGTATAAAGTAGGGACAGAGGAAGGAAAAAAAATGAAAAGCAAATGGAGATAGAAAAATGACTGTTCCTTCTATTTAGGTCAGCTACTATATAATATGGCAACCTGGTTGTTTTGACGCTTCTTATTTATTTTAAATATATACTTTCTTATGCTGAATTTTGAACTTGACTGGTCATTACTGAATCATGTTATAATTTGGCCAAATAAAATTGTTCCAATTCTGAATAAAGTACAGTGATGTTGAAACATTACTTGGGACATTACTTGGGACAACAACCTCTAATATGGTGATGGACTTAATTATGCAGTATGAAATGTGTGCTTTACATCCTGACAAACATAGGAATGGCAAGATGAGCTTATGAATCAGTTTGTGATTCAAATACAAGTTACGAGGGTTCAACCTGCTCTGACTGTGGATGATGGCCTCACATACCCTCCTTGGAGGGACGTTCCAGGGTTCTTCCCAAGCCAGGAAACAAGGACTTTGTCCTGACTTCCCTGGGAACAGGAGCAGGTCCAGGATTTTTTCATCGCTATGGTAACAAGCTCCTGCTTCATTAGGAGGGAGAGGAAATGCCTTAGCATGCATGCATTGAGGGGACAAGGTCTTGAACGGCAGAAGTGAGCACCAGAAGAGCTCAAGGAAGCCCAGGCCACCTGCAAACCCAGGGCAAGACACCAGCTCCGCTGATGTTGTGGCCCCTTGAGTGGAGGAGGGAAGGCAACCACCAGCTCGTGCTCAAGGGAGGATGGATCGCGGCTGTTATCCCAGCGAGTGTGTCAGAGGTTCCTAAGTTGTCTCCTGTTTCACACTCCAAACTGCCACGTTTGAACACTGAAAAATATTGTTTTACTTCCAGCTAAATGTGCTTTAATGGCTTCTAGATGGCTATAAAACTGTGCAGCAAGCATAATTCTTCAAGCAGGATGTAGCAGCTAGTGTATTTCTTGATTATCCTGCTCTGTCTGATTCTCTACAGATTTCCAGAGCCTCACACTTTTCTAGAAGATATATTTCTAATAAGACGAATTCATTTACTAGGCTCAATATCTTTATGCCATACTGCAAGTACCTCCCATTCCTTGTCAGTCTGTGTTTTATCAGCTCTACCCTCTACATTTTCATAACAAGAAATGAATTAGTTTCATGATGCCCATTAACTTGGAGGCCACACTTTACTTTCTCCAACATTTTTTCAACCCCACAATTTCAGTAAGTTCGACTGAGAGAAAGTACTGAATTTAGTAAAAAGTTCTGTGACTAAGTGAAAAGACAGATGGTTAAAATTATGGGATGTGTAAACATTTTGTGGAAAATATTTTCCTTCGTGGAATTAATAGAAAAAAAAATCAAAAAAGATGAACATCTATCATTGTCAAATAATCTTCACTGATGTCCCATGTGTGTCTAATTATACCTCCACTGATCCTCAAAAACGCAGACTCATTTAGTGATGGTTTCAAGTATTAGATGTTTGATTTTAGTAGTTATATTTCTGTACTAAATGAAAATAGAATATTTTGGGATAATGCTAAATTCAATACTCTTAAATAGTGTCTTCCTCAAACACATTGCAGAAAAAAATGCATAAATGTGCTTCCATTTTCTAATGTTAGAATTAATAATTCTGAGGCTACTACTGCCTAGAAAACTACAATCACTTTGACTTTTCCGGTTGCTTGGCTTTCATTAGTCTTGCTTGCTCCTGCTTCACAAATGAATTGATCAACCCCAGTGATTTTAAAGGCTTTCATGAAGGAGGTTGGATGAATTTGTTTTCACTGCTACCTCTGAAGAACACATGATTGTAACGTTTGATGAGGCTCTTGGACATGACAGCTAATATGGACAAGTAGCTAAAAGAATGGAGTTAGGATTAACACAGATGGTTTTTTGTTTTGTTTTGTTTGAGTCAATCAAAAGCATTTCAAAGGATCTCTCGTGACAGTTCTTCTGACTAAGTTTCCAAGTAATCCCAAAGGCAATGGCATTTTTGTTAAGTTCAAATACAGTTATATTGCTCTCCACTCTAGCCATCTGACATTTTGATAGTTAAATAGAAGAAACCTATAATCTTAGTCATCATTCTAGGGTCACGCCAATTTGAGAAAACAAGATTGGATAAAAAAATAGTTTGTACTTCTACACATTCTGCTCAGCCTTCCACTTCAACAGTCAAGTCTTCCTGATGCATGGTGAATACCTATTCAAAAACAAAATGAGGATTCATTTACTGTGGTGACAGGGAAATATATTAATACTGACTCTGATACAAACAGCAAAAGGTTTTACAATAAAAGATAAAAAAAGGAGAAAGAACCTGGACAATGTGTGCTATTGCCTGACTGCCCTGAAATTTCATTGTGTCATTTGGTGGAGCATATTATTCAGTGGCAATTGAGTCCTCTCATTAGTTTGCTTTTTGTATTTTTTAAACAGTATTTAATACTAGGGAAGATATTGAGCAGTGCAAGGTGGAAAAATATCTTGCCTATGATTTACTGTCATATGTGGCTAGACTACGGATTACGTTGAAGGGGTATTTACAAGGAGGTCTAAACAGAATGTACCCCTTCATTTTGTTAAATGAACAAAACAGAAATTTAAAAAGGAAAAATCATGTTTTGTTTTTTAAATTTCTGCTGAACTATGCTTGGAGTTTTCCTTCCTGATGATGCTGTCTTCATTGGAATGTTGTTTTGACATTTGTGAAGTTTTAGCAAGTGCCTCAGGAAAAGGTCACTTTATAGTGACATTTTCCCTTTTCAGAAACCTATGGAGAGGACACTGAAGTTTTACATGATAACACAGGGTGAATTTAATATTTTTCCATTCTGTGTTTTACAACACTTTTGTTTACCAGTTTTGTTTTGTTCTTAAAGTACTGCTCTAACCATTTACTGAAATATGCTTTTCACGTAACTCAGTTTTGAATGTCTTTTTTGTACAGCACTAGCTATGATAATGTAAGATTTTTGTAAGATTTTTCTTTTTTTTTTCTTTATTTGGAGTACTGGAATATAACATTTAGAAAACATGAAATGAAAGTATTAATATTACTGACTTAGCTCCAAATACTCTGCGATAGCTATTGCAAAAGCCTCTCCGTGTAACTCTGTCCCTGTACAGTATTCAATCTTGAACAGCCATGCTGTAGCTATATTTGTAAAACATTTTCTTTACCATCCAGCCACTGGGTTCATTTCCATCTGTCACTCTGTTCTGTAATGTTTTGAGATATGTCAATTTAATTAGAAATTGCCCTGTAACATGTGTCAATACTTCATAACACCTTCAGAATTCAGACTTGTCAATGATGCCACCGAATAATGGTACCCTTATAGGGATAAATGCCAGTTCACCATCTTACCATAGTGACAAAATTATGTCTCTGAATAAATTCTCTAAATAGAAAAGAAGAAATATTGCTCCCTTTCAAATTTATAGGTTTATAGGATGAGAAAATATATTGAGATATATATTTTTGTCTGGATATCAGTACATGCTCTGTGTCTGAAAATTCTGTGCCTTCAACACTCCAGGAATTTTACTGGTGCCCTAGTAAAGACAAAACCTATTTCTGTCAAAGAAAAATGGTCTTAACTACATTTTCCAACTGTGGATTTTGCAACGACACAAATGGTATGCGTTTAATGAGTGAATGAAATAGCCCTTTTGTCATTATGACCTGTATACCATATGGCAGTGTGATAAAGAATCTGCACTCACCTTTTCTTTGTCTGAATTAAAATTGAGGTTCTACCGAATTCAAGATTGTGTGTACATAACTCATTAGAGCTGTCAAATTACCTGTACTCACTGATCTGATAGGATAATATGATAATGATACTTTATGTGGCTGGGAAATAAAAGTCCCGTGAACAAAACGTAAAAATGGTTCAGCTGAATTTGGGCAAGAAGACTAGTCAGGTCATCTCAATGACATCTATTTGGTCAAAGATTAAATAGCCACTGTACCATCAGAAAGGGAGAGATCTGATTAGATGTACTTGGTGAATTTGACGGATGAGGAGGATGAAAATGCCTACAGCAGCATTCCTCTATTCTTGAGAGCCAGCAGAGATCCCTTTGAATGTTCACTTTTTCTGAGCTTTTTGCTTTCCTACTTTTGTAATTTTGGGTTGAGGGAGTGATTTTCTACTTAGCATTACTTGTGCACTCAGAGAAAATATCTTTGGTTCCATTAAGTAAGAGCAAATATTTTACAAAATGCTTATCGCTCTTCTGGCTGACCTACTTTGTATTGCAAGATGTCCACAAATGAAATCTGTGCGCATGTGTAGTTAATGAGAAACACATGGTTATTGCATGGATGTGTTCTAACTAGGACAATGGGAATACACACAGTAAATCTCTTCTGAAGTGGTGCTGGCCAATTTTTCTTCTTGACTTCACTGTGAAGTGATACTTTCCATGGCAGAAAATACAATCGGATACTAGGCAGAAAAAAAAAATAGATATTTATTTCATTAATCGGTGCTTTGCTATGAAAAAAAAATATGTGCTTACAGGTTTTTGTAGTTTTTTCCCTTTTCCTTTTCAACTGCAAAACCCTGGACTTAGAACTGGAAGAAAGCAACTGATATGCAGTAAGGCAATGGAGCACGAACATTTTTTTTCAATGTTAAATTTTGCATTTCTTCTTTTAACATAAAATTTAATCAACCAACACACAAAAACTTTAAAGAGCTTTCCTTGAAATATTAGCTACATTTACCAAAAGCATGATTTATAAGATCTGTGCTATTTTGACCTAACTTGATTTAATATTGTTTCATAGATTTATCTTAGTAACCTCTTCAACTATTATAATTTATTACCTTTCATGTTTTTGTGTTTGAGCCAAATGAACAGCTTGCATGAATTATTTATTTTCCATACTAACTAAATAGTTCCATTAGCTACATGAGCCTTTTTTTTCATTCCTCAGCTCAAAGCAGTGAAACATTCTAAAATTACAGCTCAGTGAAAGTCACTTTTTTTTTTTATTCTTTTCTTTTTATTCTTCCTTGTCACCTCATGAAAACTCAGTAGCACTGAGAAACCTGTCAGCAGACCAATAGCCTATGTGACCTATTTTACTCAATCTAACAAATGGTTCATCTAATTTGAAATTAACCAGTTGTCATCTGGGGAATTTAAGATTCATGTCTGGAAGAGAGAAGAAGTGGAATGAGGTAGTTGAAGATTTTTAGCTGGAAAAGTTCTACTACAGACTCCCAAATATCTATGTAGGTAATAAATCACTAAATACTGAGACTGCAATTAAGTGTTGATTTGATTTTGCTGTAGTTATTAAAATTAGCTGCTTACTCTAGATGATCTCTTAAACTATTTAAGGCATTAATACAAAATTGTTGAAATTGTTGAAAGTGACTGTGTGTATAGCTAGCTATGTATGTGCAATTTTGCTGTCTTACTCTGTGCCTTGAGTATGAAAAGAAAAAGCAATTTCATGAGATTTATAAGCTAGTGAAACAAGACAGAAGACTTAATTGTGCTTCTTTTTTATGCTATTACACTTTTCTTAAAGCCTGTGATAGGTGTCAGCTAGAGCAGCTGGAGTTACATAGAAAGCATCAGTTTGAGCTTTCACTAGTCTGAGAGAAAAGAAATTTCATGACAGAAGTAAAAGATGTGATCTGTTCAGTAAAATCCATGTGTTCTGGGAAGAATTCAGAAAAAAAATAATAAGATCAATGTAATTTCTAGAAAATCTGCAATGAAATCCAAATAATCTAAGTGTGTTTGGTGGATCTAAGGAGAAATGAGGAGCTGCCTTAATCATGCAATTGTATACTTATGGGAGAAAAAGCTTCTGAATGTAAAAAGCAGAAATTTTTACTTTAAATGTGTAACAAATTCTACATCTGGGTGTGAAACCAGATAGACTGTGGACCTCGAATAGCTGTTCAGTGCACTCTAGGGAAGATACTTAGTGGATTATTCAGTTGAATAGACTTTCTAGAGTTTTTTGACCAGGTTGAATAGATTTCTGTTGTTCATAAAAGTAATTAATTACTCTTATGTAATTAAAAGTAATTAACAGGTACTGAGGATGCACAAGGTGACATTTAGGGCTAATGGGGACTCCTGAATGCTATAGAATCAAGCAGGATGAGATAAAAGCCGTATGATGATCCGATATCCTGTTTACAGTGTTGGATCCAAGGCAAACCCAACAAGAAGGTCTCTAATTAGAAGTGTTCAAGATGCCTGTCTGCTAGAGTTTAGCATCTATCGCTCTCCACAATTAAAATAAAGAAATTCTAAGAGACATCAGCATAAATTGTGCATCTCCTAATTCCAATCTACTGTTTTAACCAGAAAAAAAATCTTTTAAAAAGTAAAGAAAAAGAAGTCTAAGAAAAAATAAAGTTTAAAGTAATGAAGAAACCACCACATTTATATATTTTTTCGTTACAAAAATATTAAGATTCTACATGAAAAATGAAAGTTGTGGCATGTGCTTGGCTTTAAAATGCTAAGAAATCACTGAACTACATATCTGTACTTCAGAAATAACACCTCATATATGTTCATATTAATATGATGATATGCCTTTTTGACTATATCTGGATCCAACAAAATATTATTTTCTTTTAACTGTTTTGAAGTGAACCTCATTGTTTTTCACTCTTTCCTTGTTTGGTAATCTCAGTGTGCATGCAGTAACTTTTAACAAAATTCATCTGGTGCATTTAAGTTCTTTGCAGTATTAATAGTAATAATGTCATTGAAGTGTAACTAATAAAATGTTCTGTAAGAAATATGGATTATTCTAAAAAAATGAAGTAAGGAAAAAATGTATTTTAGATGTATTTCCTACAAAGCTTTAAAAATATCAGAGAGTAAATGATTGCTAAATTTTGCAGTTCATCAGTATGTTTATCTTTCCTCTTTTCCAAATCCTGGATCATCTGTATCACTGAGATGTGCAGTCCCCTCCAGTGGAGCATTAAAGGTTGATGGTCCATTGGAACGCTAGTGGACTTTGTCTGCCAAGTGCCTGCATGATCAGTTTTTGATTTACTATGTAAAGTGCTTTGAGATAGCTTGGGTATGAAACAGACTTTAAAAAAGAAATATATTCTGTGCCTTGTAATTCTTTACATAAATTTCCTAGGACGGAAAATTTGTTGAAAAGATTATAGAGGAGGTCAGACTAGCTGATCACAATGGTTCCCTTGGGCCATAGAAAAATCTATGACTAAATAACTAGTAGCAGTTTCTGTGAAGAAATGAAAAGATAGGGATTATTTTAGTGCTGCGAAAGTATTGCATGGGTTTTTTATTTCTAATAAAGTTAGAGAAATTGCAGCTCTCTTTTCACTTATGACATATCATATATATTAATCTCTTTGAGTTTTGTTTATCCTGTCTTAGGAGAGTAAGTGAATCGTTTCATCAGTTTTGCATTAATTCAATATGTTCCTTCTCATTTGTAAAGAAAATAGAACCATTGTAATGTTCTTTAATCATTTACATAACATGTTTTTACAGCAGGAAGGAAAACATCCTCAAGCAATAACCTCTGCTGTCTACTGTGAAATTACTAGTATTTATTTAGGGTACAAAGTCTGGAAAAAAATTGTCAAAAATTCTTATCACAAAACATTATAGAGAACCTCAAAAGATGATGAAACTTAAGAGTTTGGAAATGGTAGATCTGTTACTTAGCTCACCAATTAGATGTGAATACTCAAGTGCCTAGACCAGGAGTGAAAGTTTAATTATCTAATTGTACAAGAAGGAGGATGGATATGTATTTTAAATACTGCTTTAGAGTGCTCTGTTCTGTTGGTTCTGTTGTGTGTTTTAGTTATCAGGAAACTTCTCAGATGGCTAGCTTAAAATACATATTCTGATTAAAATCAAAGCATTCAACATTTCTTCCCTCAAATGTTGCCATATTATATATACCTATACATAGGTATGTAGCTATAGGTATATGCCTACATGTTTCTAGAAAGTTAAGGTCCATTAACTTTTTCAGCTATCTGAAATTCACAGAAAACTTGCCATTTTGTGTATTTCAGATTCTTTTTGCTGCATTTTTTACCATAGACAACAGATGAAGCTGCACTAAAGCAAAGAGCTTTTAAACATATTAGCATTATTACTACTGTCCTCCTCATGAATGGTAACAAATAGATAGGATCTTGTAAATCATTTTACTGCCATAAAAATAGTAATGGTGAGTCTAGGCATAAGCCTAATTTGTTAAGATTTCTCTTTCTACACTGTGGCAGCACCAGTCTTGTGATATGGGTTCTTTCAAGCCAACAATAGGTAATCTTTTCTGGGGTCTCAATGGAAAGTCTGTGCCTGACTTTTAGGCCAAAGCAGTGAGGGATTATCCTGGCTGCTTTCCGCAGCTCTCTCCAACATAACTCTGTTTAGCACGGCATGTGGAAAGCTTTTCCCCAAAGTTGGATGAAGCTGGTGGGCTGAGAAGAATAACCAGTAAGATAAAAATGCATAAACTCCTGTGAATATGCATGACTGAAGCATGTGGTGACACTTCCCATGCTGCATGCTTGTAATTTTACATCTTTTCACCCACAGAAATGCAGGAATCACTTCATGGGGTCTCTCAGCAGGGCTTAAAGAGGTTTAATGGGACACAGCAATACTATGCAACCATTTGGGAATGGAAATAATGACTACCATAAGCATCTGAAACTCTAAATTGAATTTTACTATAAAGTACAAAATTATGCAGAAATACCACAACCCATAATGGCCAAAGAAGGAAAAAAATAAGGGACAGGGAGGAGAGAGGCAGCAGAGAGAGGGATGGAGAGCAGGAAAAGACAGGTTGTTACAAATAATTAAGAATTTTATGTGTCAACCCAAGTCATGTTGCTTACCATCATCCTTAGGTTTATCAGGCTGTTCGATCTGTGTTTCTTGTTTGGGATAGTCTTCTTTATAATCTGAAGGGAACTACAAAAAAATAATTGTGCCAGCTTTGCCTGCAGGTCGCAAACCTATCTTTAACTGACAGAATCTTATGTCTTAAAAGATGATATCTGTCCCGTTAACTCTGGAGAAATATGACATAAAATTTGAAGAATCACTTTCTGAGTTTTCATGTATATGAAAAATTATGCTGCCAGATAAGAGTCCATGGAGATGCTCCATTTGCAAAGGATTTATTGTGGTCTCAGTCTCCAAATTTTCCAAATGTCTGTGTAGAAATTCAAGCCTAAGCTTAAATATATTGAAATATATTTTCAACAATATGCTAAAATCAATATTAAAGAGTGTTTAGAAGGCACATTAATATCTACTACATGCTTTAAAAGTCTTGTTCTAAATTTGATATTGGTATTGATATTGATATTGATAGTACCAGCAAAGAGTAATAAAAGCTCATCTAAAATGCGTGAGGTTTTTTCCAGTGGTCCTATTTGTTCCACAGGGTGACTTTGAAGACTCATAAACCCATCCTTTCTTATAAGAGGATAATTTGATTTGAGAACAACTATCTTTCATACTATTTACCTTTCTTACACTGCACCCAGCGTAGACTGACAGAGTGCTTTCTTTCACTAATAAAACCAAGTGGAAGGATGATTTGGGACCGTTAACCTTTAGAGCACAAAGAGCTTTAGCTCAAGGAGTATTTCTGAGCTGCCTAGGAGAGCCGTGAAGCCTGTGCTTTCATCCTTCATCTAAATTGCCTGAATTCATTTTCAGGGCTGGTAAACTGTCAAGTGAATTATGAGACACAGGCCTTGGCTTAATTTATAGAAATGCTTTCTCACAAATACTGAGCAAATCCACCTTTTTTGTTGAACTTACTTGCAAAAGCTTCAAGCTCTTACAACTATCTTATTTTGCCTCATTTCAAGGCCCTATTTCTTCATTCTTGAGAATATGATTTAGTAAACAAGTTACTCCGAAGGATCTTTTTTCAGCTTGCCTCAGATGACTTTAAATTCCCTCTTCAGGTTGAGCGGCATATATGTATGTAAAAAGATGGTCAAGTTGGCTTTTTTTTAAAAAAAAAACGTTTGAAACGATGAAAACGTTTTCTCTTGTATTACTGTCAGTACTTCAGCTATCAAAGATGAGTTCAAAGGAATAATTCATCTTTTATCTTCCCATATTCAATGGCTATCTAGATTGCAATTTAGGCTTATCTGACTAGCCAAGTTCAGCGGAAAGTATTAGAAAATTCTTTACTAGTTAGTTTTCATTATTAAATTCTAGCTGTTTATTTCCATGCATATTTGGTATATGTAGTATGGGACTGGAAATAGCTTGACTATATCTTTTCAATTAAATATTCTGTGTATTTTTAAACATCAAAAAAGAGAGAGACAATATCTCCAGCAAAGATATTTAATTTATATTCCAATGAAAATTGTTAACGTAAAACCAATTAATCAGTGACATACAATGTTTGCATTTCGGTAGATTTCAAATTGACATTAAATGATTATCTTTAAATGTTGTAATGACTGGACATTCAAATGTACGATGATAATATAGGTTGTCTTACTGTGTGCTAAGATGTAAACGCTGTATTGCTTTGGAAACCTACATGTAGGTAAAATATTTACACTAGTTACTTTGCATATGTAATGGTAATCTCAGAGTACTTTAACTTGGGTAAAATCCACTTATAGCTCCACCTTTGCAGTGTATGGATATTTGAGGATTTTTCTCTCAAACACTGTATCAACAAGATCCTTTTCATGTTAAAGGCTGTAAAGACCTTGCATGTACAGCAATTGTATTATAATGTGGCCCTGGAAAGAGCTTAGATTTCTTAGTACAACAAAATCTGAATCTTTGGAGAAAAAACGAGTTTGCCAAGCAGACGTGGACTGTGAAATTGGTGACACCAAGTATTTCTTAATCAGAGAGCGAGTACTGTTCATATCACCACGTAACTCATGGCACTTCCACATTTCCTTGTTCACATGGTGTCTAAGTATCCATTTTGGTTGCTTCTTTGCCAAGAAATCTGTACATCCAAAACAACTGTTTTCAGGAATGAAACCTGAAAGCCTTACTGAATACTCGTCTTGTTTACTTCAGCATAAGTAGCTAAAATCTTGTTTACTTAGTGTAAGTAGCTAAAAAAATGTCACATAGGTATGGCATACCACAAACATTTAATATTTGAAGGCAAAATGCAAACCATAGTAATAATCAACTCAACATGTATATAGCTTCAGCAGTCTTTAAATTTTTACATATTCGACACAAAGAAGAAAGAATATATATATATATACATATATATATTCAATTAGAATACTTTGTAGCAAATTACTCTTTCAATCTGAGCTTTTCCCTTATAATTTTCCTCAATAAATAGAATGGTAACCTGAAACTCGATTCACTCAGCACCATAGATTGTTAGTACTGAAATGCCAAATATTATTTATGTAGGTCTTAATCTTACGGAGAGAACCACACGAGCAAATCTTGGAAAGAGCCAATTCACTGCCCAAAGAGGAGTGTTGTGGAGTAGGCTGGTGGAAGCGAAAGATAGTGTGGTTGTTTGGTACAGCTTGCTGTACAACATGCTTATGTTTGTACTTTTACACGGTACCCACCATCTGTCTTCACACTCAAGGGTTATAGTCAGCCCTGGATTTCTTCACTTTGCCTCCCAAACCTCTCCTGATCTCAGAGGACTGGGGCTGATCTCCATTCTCTCCAAAAGAGCCTTGATAACTCCACAATAGGGTTGTTCTTCACAGCCGTAACACAGAGTGTGTAGTCCACTAATTTATCCAAGCAAGCCATACAGCTCCACATCTGTGCAGCACATCCATCTGATGTGAACTATCGTCACTCTACATAGTCATGATCATGTGAAAGGACAGCTTCTTCTCTTGGACTGATATTGTTCTTGCTGTAGTGGCAAAGCTTAATGGGCAGAATATAATAGTAGGAGTGAACAAATATAAGAGGTCTGGGGCTCATCAAACATGCACTGCATATTGTAACAATATATTTCTTTTCTATTAGTTGCCTATGGAAGTTATAAAGAATAAATTGATTATGTTTTCTAATTGTGAAGAAAAAAAAAAAAAAGAAGAAAAGGGCTGAATATTTATTCTGGAATTACAGTTTACAGTATTTAAAATGCATGACAAGCTGCAGTCTTGCTTCCTAATTACTTAGTCCCTGTCACTTCTCATTAGCATGTAAATCATGCTATAAACATAGTAAAGGTGGAGTAAAATATGTCCTGAGGGGAGGGGGCCTGCTGGAAAATTGCTTTGGGCAGGGTGGTGATGAGAGTGTTTCATTTGCAGCTCATCTGTATTCCACTGCTACGGGAAGCTGCATGTATGAGATTTAAAGCAATCATATTTTCTTTGTCTAGGCTGGAGTGGTTGTAGCACTTAAACAAATCAATCTGCAGGTTTTAAATTATCTACAAGGAAATTAGCATTAAAAATGTAAGTTTATAAAAAAGATTGAAACTGCATTTATGGAGTAATTATGTTCTTTTTTTAAAAAGAAAGAAAAACTTGTTTATGATCTTAGGTGATTGTCCTGAAAATCAGGCCATTTCAATATGGTGGCTTGATTCTAGCAATCCATTAGCAAAAATCCCTGGGCAGCTAAATACATAAAAATACATAGAACTGGCTTATACAAAAATAAGGAGACATTCAGAACATGTAGAATTAGTTATGCGATTTGGTGAAATTGTTCCAAAAATGGAGATGTGACTTCCATAAGCTCACTTGCCTTTTAGTATTTAATCTTTAATTATTTCTTATTATTTGTAAGATTATTTGTAATTTCTTATTTGTAAGAATAATTATCTAGAAAGTAATTGATGCAGCAACATTAACGCTTTTTACTTACACCAAGGGCTTTCATCTTGAGAAGACATCAAGACCTCTAGTTTTATTGAGAAAATCAAATTATGAGCATATGACTTTATTTACTTGCCCATCACTGGCTGAATGATGAATAGAACTAGAGTTTTCTTATCCAACATTATACTCTAAACTGAGAAAAAAAGTGTATATACTTTTTTTAAAATATGGTGGTATTTATTTTATTTTCTCCGTTGACAACTACCTAAAGTTCTGAATCTGAAAAATAAAAGTGAATTTGGCAGGTTCACTTTCCTATTCTTTAAGAAATATTGTATAGAAATGATGAGTAGTATGTATCCCTCTTATCCCACATAATTAGCTATCTATCTGATTTAGCTTTGATTTCATTGTTTCTTGTGAACATTCTTATGGTGAAATGTAGAATAAACAAAAACATAATGAAAAGAGAGAGATGGGCTGGTAGTTTATTTCATTATAATTAGCCTAGAGTACCTAATTACATATGTCATTTATATAGCATGTTATATTGACTTTCTAGTACTTGCCATATGAATATGACAGTATATTTTAAAAAGAGATATGGGCAAGTGATTAATGGACAGCTGGGGCTTTTGGCATGAAGTATGTGTATTTCACACATCCAGAGGTTAGTATTGAGAAAAGGACAAATTTTCTTTCCTTTCCCGTCTCGAGAAAGAGGAAAGCAGTTTTTTATTCTGGAGAGAGTGATTATCTCATTCCCCAGCTCCTGAGGATTTTGACAGCAACTAGTTTTCCGAGGACATGCTCTGTAATCTGCCATTACATCGGTTTACAGGATAGTAGCAGATAAATTGTATCCTTCTGCTAAAATGATGTGTGGTGCTAGAGTGAGCAATAGCAGAAGTATCAGTTCTGAGCCAAAGTTTCACTGAAATGAGTAGGACAGTTCTCTTGCCCCTGAGCCTGTTTCAAGTAGCCAGGGAAGAGATTGTGCCCACATGTTGCGTGCTACCTTTGCAGCCAGATTTGGAGATCTGTATTTTAGCAAATAGAACTGTTTGGCACGCCGTGCTTCATGGAATATAAAGGTCTGCTAAATGAAGAGTAACTAATGGTCATGGAGCGCCTGAAGAACAGAAGTATGAATGTCATAAGGAAAGGTGGAAAGAAGAGATCTGAACAGGTGAGAACGATGAGACCTAAGGGGCGAATGAGTAGTTTTAGCAACTGGGAACAGAAGAGAGAGAATCCTCAGAAATGTTATACGCAGAAATATGTGCTCAAATAAAGTTAGTTTTAATCACTTTTGGGGAAGAAGTCAGTGTTCAAGAGCTATTTACTCTGTTGAGGATTACAAGATTGAGTTAGGCTGAATGTTGAACATGTTTTATCCTCAGCTAGAATTGCTTGCACACAGACATGCATCAGCATACCAGGTGGTGGGAGCAGCAGTGGAGTTAGTCCACAGCATTTTCCAAAAAAGAGGGAAATTTAGTCCATACCTGAAGCAGGATTTTGACAGAAGGGTCAGAGTCTGTGTTTTAGCAGCAAACTGGCAATAGTTTGTCACGGGCTTGAATTTGAAATGAGAGGATTTAAAGACACTGGTAAACCTATGGGCTTAAAACACATAAGAGGAAAGTGTCTTTGCTAGCAGTGATAGGAGAAAGGAAGAGATGAGAAATGACAGGTTCAGTTTTCTGAATGGTTATATAAGGATATGTCAAGGCAGAAGGAGAAATAAGACTGTCAGGTGTCACCATCTTGACTGACAGGCAGCCCCGTTGCACGCTCCTGCAGCCCAGGTAGATCATCAAACCTCCCATTAGGCTGACAGCAAAGGTGGCAATTGTGCTTCCCATCTGCAAGGGCAGCAGGGAGGAGAAGCTGCAAGTCAGCAGCAAGTCAGCACCTTTCCAATGCTCCTGTGGGGATGAGGAACAATACCAGAGGTAGAAAAAGACACTTTTTAACAGGCACAGGCTTGCGGGGAAAGAGAAGCTCATGGCTTATTTTCCGGTACTGCCCTACACTAGTTCCCCAAAGGTACTTGCCAGGGAGGGCAAGCCGCAAGCCCACACCAGTCTTTATCCTGGGACTTATTCACCATCTTAGCAGCAGCCATTTCCACCCTGGTCTTTGAGTCTTAAAAAGTGGCTGACTTTCTGAGAAGCACTTCCCATGTTCTCCTTGAGCACCCCAATTGCCTAAGAATACTTTAGCTCCCCAGTTATTGCCCAGCCACCAGCCGTTCCTTGTGAGGGTACAAAATCACTCATTGAGTGTTTTGCATAGACCTGAAATCCCTGAGATTCACTGGGTAGGAAAATGTACTGAGGAGAAAAAAAGGATTAGTACCAAAAGGAAACTCAAACAAAGAAAGGGTAGGAAAAGAAAGGACCACATGGTGTGGGTGGGCATTATAATGAATAGATATGTAAATGAATATGAATAGATGAATAGATATTTGATAGTGTTCTACCAACACTGATTATTTCTGTTTGTCTACTCATGTTGTCTTTTTTTGTTGCTTCTTTTTTCTTGAGTTGTTTAAAAAATAATCAAGGGACTTAGTTGCATAAGAAATATTAACTGTTAAAATCTGTTAGGTTCAGTTAAGGAAAGCAGGGAAGGAATAGTTAAGGAAAGAAGAAAATGGATAGTTTCTTCGTAACCAGAAATTATGTGAAGAACAAATCTAAAATGAAAATTGAAATATAAGGTAGGGAGGAGTTATGTACTTCGGTTACATTTTTACATTTGAATTCTGACCTGTTATTAAAATTTTCTGAGCCAGACAGAAAATTGAATGCCGACTGGGAACAGTGCTCAATGACAGTGACATTTCCTGACAGAGCAATTCTTTGCATATCAGTTGTACTAATTATATTCAAACTGACAGCAACAGTTTAACCCATTCACCAGAGGAATCATCTTTCTGCAAGACCAGTGATCTATGTTTTCATTTAGATGTCAGTCTGGCCTTCTACTGTACATTTTAAAGGTATAATTCATTTTAAATGACTAATATGGCCATGAGGAACATTATCTCCCCTGGAAATATTGTACAGAAGGGTCTTTAAAAACAAACAAACAAACAAAAACAGGTAGTTTTCTCCTATATAAAAATTTAGAAAACTAATGGGTTTTGCCCTTTTCAAAGCCAGGTTGAATGAAGGCAGTTCTTGCCTCAGGCAGTTTTCTTCATTTGACAAATAAATGAATATAATTTCAAGCATCAGACAGTGCTTTGCCTCACAAATGCCCAGGCTGTAGTGGATCAAGTTGGAGCAAGTGAAATCCAACTGCCAGTGCCTTTTCCTTCCACTCTGAGTTGGGTTTTCAATTTCTACAATAGAGGCAGGAGACCTGAACAGTCTGTAAGACAAGAGCGTCAGATGAAAATTAGTTAAATACATCCTTTCATTGCAGAAATTATTCTGCCCATAGAAAACTTAATTGTGGGTGGAAATGGAGAGAGATGGAAATACTGTATGACTGGCCGGCCCCAGAGAGTTGGAAGCGGGCGCTGGCTGCGTATTCCTTCCTCCTTCGGAAAGCGCCAAGCCCTGTGAGCGCTCCGTAAGGGCGTTGCTCCCCTCCTGCAGCACCGCTCGCTGCGGAGCAGACATCACCAGAAGCGCTCGTCCCGGATGACATTCTGCCATCGCACTGCCTTGTACTGAAGATGATGGGTGTCTGAATACACCTTGCATACATGGCTTAAATAGGCACTGAATGCACTTATTGAGTGGGAAACTCTCAGGGACAGAGTAGTTGGTTTGCTAGGAGAAGGAAATGGACTCAAGAACAACAACAAAAAAAAGACAGAAAAAGAGGGGAGGATGGAAGAGTGTTGTAGGTAACCTCCTGAACTAGAAAGCCTGGGGGGGTTAGCAAAAGACTGGCTTCTACCTGTTGCTATTGGCACAGGTTATGAATAGATTATACAGTGTAGTAATAATTAGAGGAATAACTCAATCTTAGGAAAGGCTAAGTCAGAGAGGGGATGCAAAAAGTCTGAGGACACTGCTAGAAAAAAAAATGATTACATTGGCAAACAAAGAAGAAAAAGGGAGAAAATTTCTAGAGCAATTACAGAAGGAAGGAAAATATAGATATGGGGAAAAGTAGTGAATAAGATTGAGTTTTGCAGAAAATCAGTAAAGAAATGTTAGCCTTTAAGAAAGAATCAAACAAATTGTTCAGCAGTGCAGGAAACTATGGTACATGATTTCTATGAATGTTTTTGTGTTCTGTGACCACTTTTGCACATCAGTTCTATGGAAACAATATAAACCTGCCAGCATGGTCTCACTTAGTGTTCTGCAGATTTTTCTTTTGGAGGAGTAAGATCTTATTTCTCACAGGAGCTTTAGGAATAAAGACTGTAGACCATTCTCGAAGCTTCCCAAGTAGGGAATTGGGCCGTTACTGTAGAGAGTGCACTGAGGTATCAAGCACTGTCTAAAAATCCTTAGAGATATAAATACAAATATGATATCAAATGCACATAATCCCATGCCAGTCCTAAAATAAAAGACACGTAATTCACTTAAGTTTAATTTTATGTAACACCAGTCGTCTTAAAGTGAGATGTTTAATTGCATGCTATTCACAGAGGCTTCCTTTCCAGTAAATGGAATATATAGGCATATCCAAAAGATGAATAATCTGCCCTACTGGAGAAGCTATTTTAGAATGAAAGGTTTTGTCTTCTTGAGGTGCTTTCTTCTCTTTTGAGGCTGATAAACAGCACCCATACTGCCAGTATACTGGCTCCACGTAATGGATTTAAATTTTAGAATCTTAAATTATAGCAAATCAGATCCATCCTTTGTCACATGAAGGAAGGTTAAAGTGTAGAGCAGTGTTCTACTATCAGGTAATGTTTTCATTTCTTTTTCAGAGAGTATGAGTTATAGCCTGTTAGTAATTGAGACATGGAGTAACTCATAAATCATCCACTTGCTCTGCCTTCATATCCTCACTGTTACCTAGTGCTGCTGCTGGCCTGCATTTCCAAGGTTAATTAGCAGAGATTTGCAAAGAGTTTTAGAGGTGTCAGGTATGATGTATTGTTTTTAAGGGATTCAAATGGAAACTCTGTATTTTATGTGCTCCACTGAGGAGTGTAATATGATTTCTTAGCAAACAAAATCTTGACAGAATCACAGAATGCTTAAGGTTGGAAGGGACCTCTAGAGATCATTTAGTCCAACCCCCCGTCCCATTTTCTAAAAATAGAGCAAAAAAAAATCAAACGTAACACAGCACATGTTACATCTATAGATGTACTTTGCTAGTGCAGTGCAGGTTGTTTTTTCTTTGCTTTCTCCTAATGATTAGTTTCGTGTATGTTATGCAGCATCCTTAGTTAGGAGTTTGCCAATAGCTGTCCTTTATGTAACTGGGTTCTGTACTTCTCACATATATGTTATGTTCATCTTCTGGGCATTTTCCCAGTTTTATGTGGGAGAGTTCTTGCATCTGGATTAAAATATGGTATTTCCATAAAATATGCCCAGTGATGTATGTTCCTTTGAATGTTTGGGAGATTGCTGTTGTGAAGTGCTTAATGTAATCATCCCAGTTGTTTTAAGTAAATATTTGAGGTGCCAGATGAGTGAATCTATTCCAGTCTGACAGATGATAGGCTTTTACGAACTGCCAGCAAGATGTAGCGCACAGCATATACAGTTGTGGTTTGAATATGTGCAACTCTATATAATTGACTGTTGATTTTAAAGACCTGCTTTTATCACTTGCATGTCATTTTGTTATATGATATTGATATCATTTTTTACTGCTTTGGAATTTTAGATTCCTGATAAAAGGAATATTAGCTTTTTTATTCTTTTCTTTGGAATTTCATTGTACTGTTTACTATAGATCCTTAAAAATATGAGCCCCTGTTAGCAAAGCTTCTATATAGTGTATCATTCTGATGTTAAAGATGTCAAGGACATGAAATAGCATCATAATATTTTGACTGAGTGCAAGTGGCTGTGCTGCAGTTTTGAAATTATGGTTTGCAAGCCAAATGGCAATATGGGCAGCTCACTAGCTCTGTGGTTTTCAATAAAGGAAGGTGGTAGAGAATTGTTTCTGACTGTCACATTTTTAACTGTATCCACACAGGTGTTGCTTTTGAGGAACATAGCTTTTAACTTAGATTTTAAAATTAGATTTTAGATATTAAATTTATATTTAAAAAATAATTTAGCAGCTCTAGAAGTTTCTTAAGAAGTTTTAATGAGTATAAAATGAATCTTTTTTCTGTACAGTATTTTTATTCTTTCTACAGTCTTCCTCCTAACCACCATCAATTATATGTAACATACTGATCCAACTGTATCAATCCTTATATCAGGTATTTCAAAGATATTTTAATGTAACTGAGTTAAAAGGTGATACTTTTTTCATGATCTAGAAGGCTCTTGTTTGAATGGTCATAAAGTTCCTCCAGATTTTAAGTAGAGTTTGTATAGTTTTAGAGAAATTTTTAGGTGACAAAAGAATTGTAAATACAAATTTCCAATCTCGGGAAAAGTAATCTCAGGTAAATTGCATGGCATAGATTTATAAATATTATCATTACTAGATGAAGACAGAGATGCTACCTCGGCCATATAGAAAGGATAAAAAACTTGAGGATTTGTTTTAAGAACTACATCTGTCTTTTCAAGAAATTGATTCCATAGGCCATGAAAAAATGGCCATTTAAACCAATTCAGTTCAAATCAAATTGCATTTTGACACAGCATGATAACTTTTGGGAGTTCTTTTCAATGTTCTTAAGAAGATAATATTTAGATTATTGTTTCATGATTTATTCTACTATGATTTATTTTTCTGAAGGACATCACAGAACTTTTTGTTTTCTTGATTTCTTACTTAGTTTCCATATATTCCATATAGAAGACATTATGTCTGTCTACAGAGACTTCTTTGGTGGCTTCAAAAGTCTGATATTAAACTACTGAAAGAAAACCATGACTCTTGAATAGCAACAGCTACACCACAGAAGACTCACTATACCTTGGCATGTTAGTATGTGTGATAGATGTCATGTGTGTGAAATCTTAGCACAAAATTTGCAAAGAGTGAAACAATAAAATACTCCAGACATGAAAGGATGTGCCTGTGTGAGCCATTCTCCATATTGGTCCACTAAGGGTGGGACACTATGGGAGGCAGGACTCATTCTAGGATTTTTTTCTGCCATCACCATCAACAATAGCTTGGAACAAGGATGTTAAAGAAAACCTGTTTAGTTGTATGAGAGAATTTGTCATTTGTAGTCAGAAAGAATCTAGTCGTCTTTAAAGCACAGATTGTCAGTTCAGTTTACTTAGTGCTGAATTTGTGATGAACTATAGTAAAAAGACACTGTCATTAAATGGCCATAAAAAATCTCCATTCTATCATCCTAAAATGATAAAATGCCTTTGCGGTGTTTTGAATAGCAACATTTAGTATTGCATCTTGGAAAGGAATTAAATCCTTTTTTTATATCTGATTTTGCATTGTAAAAAAATATTTTTGGACTTTTTTGGACATATTTATAGGGCCAAATATAAAAGGTAGCAGACCATTATTAAAAGGCTTACAAAGCACTACTGGGATCAATGCACTTAATATCTCTTGTTTCAATCAGTGTCTCTGAATATGAATTGAAATGTAATGAAAATTAGACTGTAGGGAGAAATGACTGCATTTAGATTTTTGTGATGATGTCTTTATTGCTCTTTTTGCAATATTCCGTACACAGTAACACAGGGAAGTAACACAGCTATGTCAACAGTACATCAGCATTAATCACGACTCCACTGAACTAGGTTTTGGAAAACAAGTTTGGGATTTTTGTTTATTTTGTTTTGTTTTGGATGGGTTTGGTTTGGTTTGATTTCTAAAAGAAGCACTGAAAACGCCTACTAGAAAGTATTAGCGTTTATTTTTTCTGGCAGAAAAAGAAGAATAAACTATTTCCAAGATGCTTTAAAGTCCAATGTATCTAAGTTAAATATTAATGGTCTATCTCTACGAGTATAATAGATTCACACAAACATGCATCAAAGAGCTTCCAAGGTCATATAAGACTATCAATGTGATTGTGGAAAGAGCGATTACATCTGGAAGAAAAGCCATTCTGAGCTGACTCATGATGAGATGAAGCTCTCTGAGAGCGCAAAATCAGGGAGGCTTTATACAAGTAACTGTGAAATCAGTAAGGATGTAAAAAAGATTCTGTATTTAAAATAATTCACAAAATTACTCTGTGAGCTAATTAAAGAATACTAGAGGGAGTCTTATTGCTTGAGGCGTTAGAAATTAGACTGGAAAAACCACTAAGGGGCCTATTCGAAAACCTTCAGAATCTTTTGAAGTCGTCAGAAGCCTGTCCCTTGAATTTCAGTTGTTTTTTGAGTCAGCCATAGAATGTTGTGCTAAAGGGATTATATCCACTGTTAGGAAAAGCAGCTACATTATCTGAAAGTGTTTTCTTTCTTCTAAATTAAAAATTTCTAAATACAGGATATTATGATAGATGAATTTACGTCTCAGAAATTGAAATTAGTCTGTAATATAAGTTAAAACAAAATCATGGTGTGATAACTTTATATATTTTCATATTTCTCAATATAAGTAAAAAATATTAACCCTATTTTTATTAAAATGTGATGTCTTTCACTAACCTGGTTTCACAGAAAGCAGTAAATTTTTCCAATTAGAAAATTAGTACTAGAATAAAATTAACTGAATTGAGAGATGACAAGAAATGTCATCTCATATGTCAGATGAGATGTCTCAATGTCATAATAGATATGTCTCAGTGTCGTAATTCTCATTATCATTACTAACAAATTACGTTATGAACAAGTATGGATTCTAAATATGGAAGCTAACAGGAAACAACCATTTATTTCCACAAATTTTTTGTTAGGTATTTTGACATTTTAGAATAAAAACTTTCAAATCAGTGAGTTCATATTCATGATGCATATTTTCTTTATATAAAGACTGGAAGAGTCCAGGAAATATACCCTATTTTACACTTGAAGGACATGATGCCTCAGACTGTGTATACGAATGTATGCATAATTTACTTTTGCATGTTCACCTACTTGCATGTGCTCCCTAAAAACCCAGCTGCATGAGATTACCCTCCCACTTAATAAAAATAACATCTGAATTGGATGAAAACATTAGCCATGGATTTTGGAGATAACTGTGTAAAGTCTCACCCAAACTTTACAAACCCACCTGGAAGAGAACAGAACCACCAGACAAATGCACGTATGTGTGTGAATACGATAGCAAAATAAAAGTGGCTGATATCCATTCAGTCAAGATCTCTTCTGGAGTTTATCTGCCACAGGTATGTAGATATATCTAGCTATTCTACTTCTGCCAACATTTCATTAGTTTATCTTTCTTTATATATCATCCCTGAAGTAGTAGATCTGTTTCTATAATACTTAAATAGTCCATTCAATGTCTTTCAACGAAGCTAAATAAATAAATAAATAAATAAATAAAAAGAAAAAGTAAGAAGTAGAACCAAAAAGCCAAGACAATGATGTTTCAAAAATATCTGTATGGATCATTAAACTGTAACTACTGAGTTTTTACTACTTGCATTTTATTATCTGCATATTCTCAGTGGAGAATAAACAATAACTTTTGTCAAAGATTAATGACCTTTTGCCCAATAATTAGATCTGTTTAATTAGTGTGCTCTGCAGATGAGGTATGCAGACAAAAAAACAACACACCAAAAACCCTTTCTCTTCAGTCTGTCTTACAATTTAATTATTCTGTAATGTATTTCTTGGCATAAGAGGCTGTTACATGTGAACAAAAAGATATGTAAACTGGTATGATATCATTTTGGCACTATAAATTTGAAGTTAGTGCTTTCTATCATGATTTAATACAGAATTAAAAATACTTCTAGTGTGTCTAATATTAAAGGATAGAGTAACATAAGTTAATCTTTGGTGATCCCGTATTAAAATATCTCTTTATTTTGTAGTATGGTGAATAAAATTAAAATGCTAGTACTACTGGTACTTTTTGGAAGGAAAGTTCAACAAATCTTTGGAATTTTAATATTGTGAAAGCGTGGTCCTGAACCCAGCATAACTCTGTGCCCTATACTCACTCCTGACAAAACTGGTTAAAAATCATTCTGGTCTTTTGGCCAGAAAGAATCTCCACTGAATTGAATTTGACATCAAATTTTGCCCGTGCTTTGGTTTATATAACAAAACTATTACAGACAGAATTGGCATGCTTTTCTCAGGAAAAGCTTAGGGCTGGAATCATTAGAAAAAGGTACCATAGGCGCCGAAAGATTTCTTTGTAGATCTGTTACATGGAGCACGGGGTTCTTATTACAGATGTGATTCTAGCAGAAAACCTCACGAATAACAGCACATGGATTGGCAGCAACCAGGCAGAGTTTAGACAAGCGCATAATTGAGTACTGACATCAAAGAGTGAAGGGAAATATCATCCTCTCTTTGACCACAATAGAAAAGAGCTCATGACGAACAGCTGGGCTTCATGAAATACTCTTAAGCTGAAACAAACTAGTAATCAGCGGTTTTTGCTGTACTGCAGGGCATCACTGAGATGTTTTCAGATAATGGGAATGATATATCCCGTTATAAAATGCTATCACCATATGCACTTTCCCTAAATATTAAGTAATTTTTTTCTATCACAATCTCTTGGTGAGAATGCTGGTCAAATGAATATTTGTATAATATGATATATGTATTATCAATAGTATATACTGATGAGTATCTGAAGTCCTATTTTCTTCCAATTTGTTTCAGTTCACTAACTACTGCTGTAGTGAAAAAAATGTCTAGGAGAACAGAAATAACAAAAATAATAATCCTGTAGCCACTTTTAGTATCAGAGTTATTTTTGTTTGTTTTTTTTTTTTTTTGTCCCAAAGTTTCTTCAGCTTTTTAAATGTGTCTTTTTTCACATTTACATAATATTTTCTCTATACAACTGGATATCCTTGTAGAGATCTGAACTCAATAATAAAATGTCACATAATTTTCCTGTGGTCACACAGAAAGCTAACAGACATTATGCATAGACCAGGCTGCTTCGCTCAGTATTTAACTACCCTTTGCTTCCAAATATAAGTATAGGTATATATAGGAAAGCAATGTCAATGCAATTTTTGAGGCTCCAGAAGTTCCATGCTTTTTCATAAGAAGTGAGGATTTCTGGCACGTCATGAAAAGGCTTGCATCTCATAAGGTAAATGTCAAAATAGTTTGTATATGCCTCTGTACCAGCAATTCTATATGCAAATGTATCATCAATTTTAGAAGGACTTAATGTTAGAGAAGGCTTTGTACTGTTCATGGAGTGGCAATTTTAAAGCTTAATTCTTGACAGCAAAGTTGCAATAGAGATATTAATAACCAAACATTTAAGGAGTGATAGTTATCTGAAAGTCATACTGGGGCTTAAGGATCTCTTTTGCTGTTTGCTGTCCAAGCACAGAAAACTCCTATTCTGAAAAGTGTATTTCTAATAAGAAATACAATGAAATAAAAGTAATGGCTTAGGATACGACATACAACAAAATGAATATAGTGCTGAATTGTATATCAAATTTTCTCCATGGCCTACGTATATGAACATGGAAGCCTGCTACTACAACCTAACTCCCTGAGTTGTTTCAAAATTCACTTTTTGCAAGGAAATTCTATTTATACAAGTTGGCTGGAAAAATACTTATAAATAGGCATGGAAGCATATTGACAATATGAAGCTTATATTTCATTATGTTATTCTTCATCTATTCTCAAATCTCAAAAACTGCAAATATAAACATCTACTTATATTGTACAAAGATTTTTAAATCATTTTTCTCAGAGAGGTAACTTCAAATCCCTACTTAACTCTAAAGAAATGTCTAGATGCGGTATGTAAGCAAGGAAATAGAAGATAGTGAAACATGCAGTATTTTGGTTCACTCATTCAGGCATTGCTTGATGATGCTACCAGTAATGTTATGATTTGCTTTCATGTGAGATTTATGCACAGGTTAATAATAATTTCAGATTATATTAAGCATTTATTTTTGTAATCTTCATTGAACAATGGTCCATTGCCATTGGCACTTGAATATGTAATTGCTTCAATGAAAGAATTTCTATATTAGCTGGCAGATAACTGAATGTTGTGTGAGGTTGCAAAAAATCATTATTAGATCCAGCTGACATTTAATAAACAGTATTAATAAATAAGGTGAGGGAAATTTAGAAAATTAAGTCTATCAAGGAAGCCTGTATTGGAGCACATGTAATTGGTCAGGTGCTTCTAACATCCTCCCTCAGCAATGTAATGTTATCTGCAAAAAGATATTCCTCTAGCATTAAACATTATCTCTCTGAAAATTAGTAGCTGATAAATTAGATGCTGATGGGGAGCCAACAGAATGCAGTCAACTGTGAGTGTGAAGATAGCACTATTTGCATTCCTTATTATTCATAAAGAATTACAGGACGCCCACACATCTGACATGATTAGAACGCATGAGCAGTAGATTAAAAATCACAGTGTATTAAACACACAAAATGAAGTGGAAATGGAAATACATTTTGGTCATTATGAGAGTGTAGTATTTGTTCAGTATTTACTGCAGCTACTTGAATTCCTTTGCCAGCTGTCTTGCTGTGGGAGTCAAAAAAAAAGGGTGGGGGGGGGCAAAAAATCTTTTCTCTTCAGATTTCAGTTGAGATTATTGCCTAGGAATTGCATCAGAGACTGTTTTGCAAACACTAAGGCCCACTGGAACTGACAACTGAAGGGGTGATATTTTTACCTGAGTTTGTTTCTTTTTTTCCGGGATCAAAACTTTCAATACTCATAAGGCAAATTTCTAATATTGAAAAGTTATTATTGAAGTTGCATATTAATCTTAATGGATGATAGAATGGATATGAATCATTAAGCTCCGCTGAGAAAATGCAAATGCGCCTCATTTTAACTAACTGCAAATCTCAATATATGTCCAATTTTGCAAAAATATGATAGAAGAAAAATGCCTGGAAAAAACTACGCTGGGAACTTGGCACAAAGCTCACAAAAGTCCAAGGGAGATTGTTCTCGGCGTCAGTGAGTTTTGGATCAGATCCATACTCCTGAAACCCTAATATGCATTCAAATATACATCCAAATAAGCTTTTAAAAATATCCTTTTTGATTTGCATGAAGGCCTTGGATTTCCCTTTTCTCTCACGACTTTGAAAGTATACATGTTCCTTGACATTTTCTGACAGAAAGCTATCTGACACAAGAAATATCTATATTTGTAATCAAAACTAAAGTGACATTACAATAGTTCCTTGATCAGGTGCTTACACTGTAGTAGACACTCTGACACCTACTGCAAATAAGGAATAATTCCACTAAAATCACACTGCTTGTGCTCTAGCATTTGTGTATCTTTACCTCGGTAGGTGCAATGAGTTACTTCGTTGCTCTGCCCATGATCTAAAGCCCAGGTCAGCTCTGGTCCAGACGCCAGGAGCTACATTGCAGGGCTGAGCCTGGGCTATTTCACAGCCATGTAGCTTTTGCATCAGGAAGTTATGGATGCAATGATTTTGTCTGATTTGACAATTTCTGTCATATTCTTTTAGCAGAACTTTTCAAAAAGTCTCCAGAAAAGGGGAAGAGCAGCAGAGGTTTGCAAACTGTATCACAGTAGTTAAGTATTCAGCATACCTGGCTTCTGAGGGATGAAATGATGTTTATTTTACATGCAGCATGGTAACCAAAGAGATTTGAAACCAACAAATGTAGCATAAAAAGTGTATTAAATTATGTGCGTGGATTACCCATATACCTTACTGGCCCAAAAGTGTTGAAATTATTCCTACTGCAGATCAGGGTAGCATTTCAGGGAGGTTTTTTGATAGCTCTACTGAATGCACAGCAGCTTTCAAATAGACAATGATGTTAAGGCAGATCAAAAACCTGATAGAAAATAATATGGAGAGCGTTCAGGATTATCCTGTCAACTTAAATATGTTATGTTAAATTTTAATCACGTCATTTAAGAAAAGATATGTGAAGGAATGGGAATTTAAGGGAGAGAAAAATAAATTGAAGAGGAAGAGACCTTGGAAGGAAGGAAGATAGCTTGAAAAGTCTGATACCTATTTGTATACATTCAAGTAAGATGTAAAACATTAGACACACTGGTAATGTAAATAAGGACATCAGAGCCCCTACTGTATCCTTAATCTTTATACAAAACAGAGCAGTCACTAACATTGAATAATAAGGTATTTAACTATTTCGTATTATCATTTACTTTGATAAGTGTTGAATTTGTCTATGAATAAGTTAAGACTTCAAAATTTAGAAATATTTTAAAACAACCAAGAAGCACATATGACTATGATGTACACCCATAGTCTTATCAGCTAAAGCATCTTCTTTTTAGATTGAATACAAACCCGTGGCTTTCAGAGTTTAGGTCAGACCATTGACTCGTGGCATTTTTTTGCCTATGGGTTGATGGCTTCATAATTGTCAGTTGCAGAGTTCCTTTCACCTTCATTTGAAATGTGGGGTGGTGGCCTCTGTCAAAGATGGGATACTGGATTAGACGGATAATTGGTGTGATTCCTTACGACAACTCATATGAATTTGTATAAAATCAAAGTAAAGGAGAAGAAAATAAAGCTCATAAATTTTGCTGAAGTAGGAATCAGCTCTCTAGGGATTTTTCTGATGGGGAAGAAAATTCTTGCAAGTATTTCTGCTATACCTAAATAATTTTCAGATGAGGATTTTTGGAGATTGTGCCAAAATGCAATTCAGAGTAAAAATATTTTTGCTCATTAAAGTGCTAGAAAAGGCATAGCTATGTGAGTATGGCCTTTTGCCTATGCTAATACATTTTGCTGTGCAGCAAGCCTCACTCATCCAGGCAAATGCAACAGTAGGTGTGGGGATGTTCATTCAGATAATAAAGGAAGCTCAGTTTTGACCAGTTAAACATGTATGTGGTGCTATATTTTGCATTTATCCTTGCGGGGCATGCACGTAGTATGGAGTATATCAAGCACTTAGACTGGTTATAGACACTGTAGACTTTTTTGGTCCATGAGATTGGCAAAGAAGATAAAAATAAAAGTCACTATCTTAGAAGATCTACATGATTACCAGGCCTGTGTTAGGAAATCTGAAGTGTTTAGAGGAAAAGCAGCAGCCGTTCTTTTTACAATGAAGGGGGCTTGAAAGATAGAAGAGTCCTTTTCTTCATTGGCTTGCTTTTGACTTTCAAGGAGAGTACACATAAACAGGCCTGGGTTATATTTAATGAATGTAACAATACGCTTTTCTTCTCCTCAGTGTCTATTGCTTAACAAGTGCATCTGGACATAGAGAACATTGTGTTTTTCATCCATTTTCTGTTGCTTTTTTGTGTCTGTTTTTGCACTATTTTGTACAGCTGTGATCACTGGAAGGACAAAATGTTGATTACAAGATGAAGGGAACCTTGGAGACAGAAAGAGATAATTTTCTGCAAGGAAAAGTGTATACAGATAAAAAGGAAAAATGCCAAAATTTATTATTATCATAACAATGTACCTGTCATATTCCTATCTTTTTGTGTAATAACTAATTTTGTATGGATGCAGCAACACTGAATTCAGCACCCTACTCATGCTAGTTTTTGATAGGAACTGATGATCTACATCAGGCCCCTTTGAAAAGTCCCAGTATTCAGTTAGTAACAGCATGGTATGTAAAAAAAAAAAAATAAAAGGAAGAAAGAAAAAGCAGAAAAACAATGTATTCTTGATAGAGTGCTTGTCAAGTGGTAAAAGGAGAGGAGTGAGGATGTAAAAATATGAGGTCAAATGGTCTTTTGGCCACCCTAGATTTACATTAGTGCTTAGCTCCTAATCTCTAATGCAGCTCCAACTCTCTAATGCCAGACACGTAGTGTGATCTTGAACAAGTCATAAATTTCTTATATCTGCTTCTATAGATAGCTGAATGATGGCTCTTACATCCCTGCGCTTTTGGAGGCCGTAAGGGCACCTGGGGTGTCTTCAAACCTCATCTAAGCCATACAAGTCAGACAGAGGCCACTGAATCAGCTCTTCATTGCTCAGATGACCTGCAACAGACCTTACGAGGTGACCACTGAAAGCAGAAACACACATTAGATGAATTCTGTTTATTGGATGAACAGCTAACTCTGTTAATAGTCTATGGTGTGCAGAAGTGACAGAATAAATCTCATACATTGAGTTTTCCATCTTTTTAATGTTATGTCTGCTATGTTTTTGTTAGGCTAGCATTTTAGCAAGGTGCTTGTTATGTTCTATCTGAATAAGCAGCTTTAGATAGATGATGTACCTAGAAAGCATTAAAGAATAAAGAATAAAGAATAAGGTGGCAGCATTTTGCCTAATTGTGGCTCAGGATGTAGCTTCGCAGACATATTTTCCCATATTCAAAACTCAGTAACAGCTAGGGAGAAATATATGCACTGATATATATGAAATATACCCTACACTCGGGTATTTTGGGGAGGAAAGGACAGTGATTCAGCCAGAGGTCAAAATGATTATTTT
The DNA here is from genome assembly GCF_059628265.1 of Tinamus guttatus. Lineage (NCBI taxonomy): Eukaryota > Metazoa > Chordata > Aves > Tinamiformes > Tinamidae > Tinamus > Tinamus guttatus. The sequence continues at coordinate 406,238 of NW_028289023.1, forward strand.
AGAGATGTGCTGTGATTGTAAAATTAGATCACTTGCTAAGGCATTTGTTTTTCATATTATCTGAAATCAAACCCTACTGATGGGCAAAAATCTTACTGTTGACTTCTTCATAGTCTTGCCTGTAGTACCTGGATTTTGGAGGGACGCTCTGGACAGGATTTGCAATGGTACAGGAGGCCATTCAGCTCATACAATTGAAAGCAGCATATTGAAATGTCAAGCACTGTGTGAGCAGCCGATTTCCAAAATCCTATAATTGCATCCTTTCTCCTGCATTTATAGCTCAGCATTATAGCCTTTTTCTCATTTTGTGGTCCCAGTTGTGAGAAGCGGCTGGTTGGCTGATCATGCGTAGGTGACCAGCTATGCCTGGTATGTATTCACGGAAAAGAAAATTGCAGTGCAAAGGTGCACTACTTAAGAGAACATACTCTATCCACAGGTTAGTATTGCAGTTTTCCCTGTACAGCCACCAGACAAGCTTTTACTTCTACGTATGGATAAATACGTCAGATGCAGTAGTTCCACAGCTTCCATTGCATGTCCTAATGATATTGCAAACATCACAGATGAACCTTTAGGGATCTACACATTATATTTCATGCATAGACTGAATTATATTCCTATATCACATATAGGAACAAGCATATGTTTTGTGTGTGATCACACAAGTTGATTTCATATATAACTTCAAAAATCTGGTATTTGTAAACAGAAATTATTTGATATATAGCAGAATTTTGTTCCAGAATACACTGAGTTGAATGAAGTCTTAAAGTGACAAGATTTAAATTTATCCTAAATAAATAAACTGTATGCAAGCAGCAATATGTGAAAATGGTGGTAAAAAAAATAGTTTTCATCAATATGGCCCTGAAGTGTTTCGAGAACGTTACCTCAATGTTATGAAAAACATACTATTATTAAGGTAGACTTACAGACCTGCACAAATATGATGCTTTGCAGTATGGACAAATGACCAAAACATTAGCTAAAAAATCTCATATAACAGACAGGAATGAATAATTGTAGAGAAGTGCAGGACTACCAGCAATACATCCTTCAGGCTAGGCTGTATTGTGTTCTTACTTTATTAGACATTTTCTGAAAAAAAAAAAAAAACTTTCTCAATGATTAAGTGCTTCATCACATAACAGCTTCATAGATTGGCTAATGAGGCTGGAGAATATACTTACTTCCAATGTATCTCTCCATAATCCAAGTTCTTAGGCTTACCTACATTTTGTGTTCTTCTGCGTGTATATAGCATTCAAACATTGCCTTTTAGTCATATGGAAAAAAAAGGAACAACCTAAAATGTCATTTTTGATTTTGTTTTGTCAATATCAGGAATTGAAAGCAAGGAGTGCTTATCCAAAAGAATAGTGGAACTGAGAGAGAAGATGCAGTGTGAAAAAACTTCATAAGATCGCAAGAATTTTAGCACTGTTCTAATTTTTGAAAGAGAGAGAGAATTTGATTGTGCAAGAAGATTAATGGAATAAAGATTATTTGTTGCATTGTTGACAAAAGAAACTGTGCTTCTAGGGGAGTAAATGAGAAAAATGAGGTTGGATATGGTAAAGACGTAATGAATGGTGATGGACTGGTGGCTTGCAAGGTACTGAGCTGAGGATGAGTGATTCTGGAGGTGATGAAAAAGATCCAGAGGGACATTAGAAAAAAGAAGCAAAATATAGCGATGACAAGGTTGAGCAAGTGGTAAGTGGGTGAGTCGATCCATGACGGAAACTATCTGGGAGGTAATACTAAGGAGTCAAAAGAGATGTCCTAGCAGCTATGCTGGTTGCCAGTATGAAAACAAGAGAGTGTGAGTAGTGGCAGAGCTTAGTCAGCATTTTTTCTCTTTCCTCAGTCCACATAAACTTTGAAGTCTTACCTGCATCCTAACTGTATTACAGGTTTTTTTCAGGGTCTGAAATGTGACCATGCTTATGACATAATAGAGGAATTGTTAGTCATAATTCATTTTCCTTTGACTATTCACATATGTGAATTTAAATTTAAATTTAAATTTATATTTATTTAAGAATATTGAAGCCAGTTGGATAAGTAGGTAAACTGCCTGCAGTTTTCTCTGCTCAAATTTAAATATGAACCTGCTGAATGCTAAATGCATCATCATCACACAATCAAGGCACCAGGGAGGTGCTGTGCGCCCAAGAGCTAATCTTTTCAAGGACTTAAAGAAATTAGATGGATAAATTTCAACCAGGAAGCAAGCATCTTTGTGTGACGGGACTGGATTAATGCATTGGAGGCAGCCTTCTTCCTATACAATGACTGCAGAAGCAAGGTTTATTTGGCTTTTGATTTGATAGGAAATGTCACCTCTGAAACATGAAAAAACTTACATTAACAAAGTTTGTCCGACCTTCAAGTGTCATTTGGCCACAGGGAGAAGATGAACTGACTCAAAACGGTCTCTCTCCTGACATCATACCTCACGGGCTGTCTCTGGAGATGACTCTGACGATGGATTGGAGCCTTTGAAGAGTTTCCAGGGTCCTTGATGATCTCCTCTCATATTTTCCATCTTCTTTTTTGAAATTCCTGAGTTGCATAGAGGAAAAAAAAATCCAGTGGTCAATTAGTACACCAGCATAATTAGCCCTGTAGTCTTCTCTCATATTCTCCCAGACAGAGACAGAAAGGTGCACCTCAGTATATATTTCTTTATGAGCCCCACAGTTCGTATCCTAGAAATAGGCCTGAGGAAACTGGTGCAGTCCTGCTCAAAAGCCCCACTCTGGGAAGGCTTTGCCGCAGCTGTGACTGACCTCCACAAAATCTCATCAGAAAGTGTTGTGAACTCGAGTTGCTTTGAATCTTATAAGTGGGAAAAGGAAAAAGATTTAATGGAGCAAGTCACTGAAGACAGAATTTTAAAATACATAGCAGTTTATCCCACAATGAAAGCCAGGGCTTGACAAATAAAGTTACAGCAGCAGTAAAAAAGTGTCCCAGTGTGCAATGCTAGTGATATCTCTGGTAATTAAGATACAAAACACTAGTTTTGTAGCGCTGCAGTTTCTAATGTATAGCAGAAGTGGCAGAATGCCTTTGTCTATTCTGTTTCTTTCTGTGTGAACAGATAATAGGTTCATGGTTTAAGTCAAAAATAAACTGTATTACAACACTAAGTCCTTAATTATTTGACCATTTGAAGCACAATTAAATATCTCTAAAAAGTGGCTGTTAATTTAGCTAGCATTCCCGAGCTTTAAATGAAAAACTAAATGATATTTAAAATCTAATTTACTTAAACAGGGAAAACAATTCTTGCTGTGAGCATTCACCAAAGTTATTCTCCACTTAGGATTTTTATAAATTGGGAAAATCATCTCCTTTCAAACTCTCATGTAAATACGGTTCCTTTTTTTTTTCCAGTAGTGAACAGACTTTTTGAAAACATATTGACTTGAATGAAAGGGTTTTTTTTTAAAGTGTCATTGCTATCATATGATAAAAAGTAAAAACAAAGTAGAATTCTACTTAAGGTTTTCAGTCTGATGATTTGAATGATCAGTGGTTGTTTTCGTTTAATTTACTTTCGGATTTAAGCAGTGTAGCCATCTTTGGTTAATTGTGTATATGGGGGATAATATAATACATTTAGACCACAGTTAGATAGGTGTGGTACTCATCAGTATCTGTAATTTGATTTTGTACTGATCCCATTTCCTGTAGAGTTATATTTCAAACACTATGCAGCAAAGCTGTCTAGCAGCAAATTCAGGGAGCCAAGTAGAGAGGCACTGTCAGATAATTTGACCCTTTCCATTCTATTTTTTTTTAAATTCTTGCTTTCCTACTCTACTAGCATTTGCATCTCATACACCAGTGTGAAAGTCATCATTTATTTCCTGAATATTAATAAGAATAAACCTTGCCTGCTGATTATTTTTTCTAAATACTTAACCAATGTTGTAAGGTGACTTGGTGTTCAGAGAGAAACATGTGTGTTTACAATTCACAGATGTTATGGCTATAGAGGAACTGCATAAACACATTATTTTATTCTTACAGATCATTGCACTAACTCATGGAAGTTTCACTTCACTTTTATGTACAATGTATGTGCAATGCGGATCAAGTTCCTAGTTGATCATTTAATTTATTTGAATACAGAAGCAAAAGGGCATGAATTTATTTTGCTAAGACCATGTTGATCATACCTGTAGTATTTCTCCACCAAAGACAACAGAAATATGCCAGCAAAGAGTTTAACCCCTCCTCAAAATACAGAATTAAACATTTATGTATTTTCTGAGCTTAAGAAGAGAGATTTTATTCAAGTTATTCTCATGCCAAAGTTATACAGGATGAAAGAAAAAATAGTATTATTTTTTATCCAAGCCAGAATGCATATGCAAAATAAATTAATGCAAAATTTGTTAAAATCGCTCTTTCAGGTTGAAGACATTGGTTAGAATTAGATACAGGGATACAACCAATATCATGGGTTATAATTTTTTGTTAAATAAAATACATAAAAATAGGTCAGTCCTGTCACTTAACTTTGAATAGTCAGGGATGAATAACGGCTACTTGGAATAATGGAATATTGTCAAAGCAAAGTGTAACAGAAAGTGCAGGATACATTCTCAGTATAAATGGCTATGTCAGTGACAGGCAGGCACTCTAATGTGGTACTCAACGACTGTCACCAGCAACTTATGCAGTCTGTCCTCAGCAACCACCTATCCTAATCTGGGTTTGTTTCGTGGCTTGGGACACCAAGAAGAAGTCACTTTGCTTCCCTGCGGGAGCTGCCTCGGTCTGTATTGCAAGTGCTGTGAAGGGCAGCATGGCCTCAGGATCACCATGCACTGGAGACAGATAGGTAGGGAGAGGAGGAATACGACGATAGACTAAGGGGAAAGCAGAGCAAAATCTCCTGCATGCCAGATGGACCTTTATTGGTTCACTGATAAAAATCAGAAATCCTCATGCTCTGCTTGTTTAGATGAGCTGCTAGTGATCAGAGTTCACTGGCAAGGGATGAGTTTTTGGACTGCAGCAGAGACTTACTGGTGTTTGGCAAAGAATTACCCTAGGAACCCATACATCTTTTTTTTTTTTATGAAAACTTGGGGAAAAAAAAAAAAGAAAACAAAGGAAAAGAGAGTGTGAGAAAGACTGACGTTTATTTTCTTCACCCTTAAGCCCTATTTCTAATATCAATCTTTTAGTGCATGTATTTCAAATGTTGTTTATTCTGATTTATTAAGATCCTAATGGTCCTTGGATTTCATGGTCTGTCCTTTATGCCTGTGTTCACCCAGAGGTTTGTTACCTTCTCGTGCTCTTCCTATTGAAATTTCGTCTTACCTATTAGTGTAGCTTTTTATGAGCTTGCTACAGTGGAGACCGCAGTTGAGATAGAACTATAGGCCCCAGTTACGATGATACAACAGACACAGCAGGTACTGAGAAGCTTTCCCTCATGCTTGGCAACCATATGTCATCTTTGTACCAGTTACTGTCATACAGTTTTACTCTGGGGATTTTTCTGCCCAGATATTACCTGTCTTTTTTTATTGGAAAAGTACATAGAATGATACTGCATTGATACTGTGATTTATTTTAGTGCTTGACCTGAGGAGTACTGAGAAAAGTGTTGTTCATTAACACTGCCAAAGGAATATTGGCCATTGCCTTCAATGAGCAGAGTACCAGGCTGTGCACATTAGAGAGATCTGTAATACCTGAAAATACTGAATTCGGGAACACTGAAGCAGGATGCTCTTACACACTTTGTTACCCATGCTCTGCAGTGAAGCCCTCTTCAAAGGGGCTCCTAAAAAGTGGTTCTGAAAAAGAATCTAGATGCCCTTTTATTGGCCTCTTCTAGGTTCATTTGAATTTGACATCATCTGCTTTCTTCAGTTCATAGGAGTGGGTGAGGTGGTACTTCAGATGAAGCAGGACAAATAAGCTGTTATTTGAGCTGTCTTTATTCTTGGAGGAGTCGCTGACCTTGCAAGTGATTAAAATATGTCCCTTTCATGATTTATTCAGTACAATGACATATAAGAAAAATATTTTCCCTAATAGGATTTTATTTTGACATCTGTATTTACTTTTCTTCACCTTCTTTCACAATTGATTAAGTTGACATAACTGCTACAGCCAGGAGAGGGTAGTGCCTTTACTTGTAGGATTCACAGAGAAGACCATTTCTGCACCTATGGTCTTTTTTTGCTTTTGCATTTTTATTTGCATCATCTGCTGTCTGGAGCTCCACTCTTTTTGTTATGACCTTTACCTCTAAAGTGCAAAGAAAGGTGAAAAGACTTGTTTCAGATGTTTGCATTCATTTCATGCTCATGCTTTTTTAATTCTGACAGTTGATTTAAACATTAGATTGAATGGCTCAAAGTTTCTACAGACTCGTGAGACCTTTTTTTTTTTTTTTTTTTTTTGAGTTGTATCATCACTTGCTTGGGAAGCAAGGATTACCAAACTACACTGCCTCTGAGTGTTCCCTCTAAAAAACATTGTGCTTGTTATCGTATTTTAACTGAATGTGACAGAACTAGAGAACTCTGATTAAATAATTAGATTTCCTCGGATATATAAATGTTTCAATTGGACATCAAGGTCAATCAGTCACAAGACACTTCTTTAGAAAGTCGTCTTTTATTAGTTCCAGTGATGTCAGAACTTCCTGTTGACTTACACTAATCATTCAAATATTTTGGTGCTGGAGAATATAAAAACACAGAAGACAGATTTAGATGACAGTGTAATCTCTGAATTTTGAATAGTCCAGATTTTAAAAAATCTTTAAAAGCAATTTTGATGGTATTTGAGCACCCAGTTAAATGAACATACCTCAGAAGGTTCCCAAAAGCACCCTTCTCACATCTGAAATATTAAATAGTTAAACATTTTTTTAAATCACAGCAGGTCATTGTGTATCTTTTCAAGCATTTGTACAACTGTAAAGTAGAATAGGTACATCACTGTGCTTCTGTATATATGAATATCCAAGATGTCTTTTCAGTCTCAGGGATGTGCTGATTTTGGGAATACAATGAAGCTGTGAGTACCAGATTCCTCTCTGAATCCTCAAAATAAACATGCAATCAAGCAAACAAATAAATAAAGCTTCAGATAAATTGGTCAACAAACTTGAAAACATATTTTTGTCTTTCCCAAGCTATATTAAAAGTACTCACAAATAAGGCACAATAATCAGCTAACCTATAAATCTGAGATAGCTGCCTAGGCTTTTCCAGGATTCAGCAGAAAGAGATAGGTCCTTCCAGAGGATAAGTATTAAAAGTAAGTAGAATATACTGCCCTATGGAGGTTCCTGCTTCACTTCACAAGGCAGTGCAGGTGATTTGCTTAGACTTGACATCTAGCTTTTCTATGGCTAAAATTAGATGAAAGGAATCCCTCATCTAAACTGCAAATTGACATAGCAGTTTCTACTGGACTCTCTGTGTAGCAAAGTGTTCCTCAAAGTAACAGAGGCAAGCTCCATGCCTTAATATTCTTTTCAATCATCTTTTCTTATATATATATAGGAGATCCACAGTTTTCTCCTCCTATTCAAAACTTGGTAAAAGAGGACCAGTTTTCAAAGATGAGTACTTAAGTTTTGGTTCTGAATCCTTATCTTTTCAGATACTAAAACAACTTCAAGTCTTCCTTAATCTACAGATTTAGAGCCCAAAGATCAATCTTGAACCTGTAAGCATTTTGTCTACTGGTTTCTTATAGTTTGCAATAGAAATTTCATAAATGGAGAACTTTTTACATTGACCAGTCTAATATCATACTCTTCACATGAAATGTTTGTCTTTCTTGTAGATAGATACGCTGTACCTATTCTGCGTGTAAGCTAAAATAAAAATCTTTGCAATGTACAAGGTAAAGAATGTTAAAGATTGATATTTCCCTATGGCCTTTGTAAATTTATTCTGAAATTCTGTCAGAATTTTGTCAAATGTCCAATTAATCAATTATACTGTTCTTGCGCTTGTATTGTTCCCCTAATCCTCAGTAAAGCCATGTTCTTCTTACCACATAGCATATAGTTCATTGTCTCATTTCATCAAGGGCAGCCAGGCCTAATAATTTGGAACGAAATCATTTAAGAAAAAAGGTCTTAACTTGCTTTTTAAATATTGTGAATGTGAAAGATCCTAGTAGCACTAAACATGTGAGTGGATATGTACTGCTTCTAATTAAAGCTTCTCTTTTTCTCACTTTGCACAAAGAGACACAAGGGACTCGCAGTTTTGCCATTTCATCTCTAAAAAATAGACAATATTCTATTGTGTTCATTGTAGGCTGCTGATATCCTGTTACATCAATGACAATTCAGGCACAGAATGCTTTCAAGCCTGGCAAAAGGCTACAGCTGCCCCTCGTTCTTCCACTTCCCTCTCCAGAAATCTGCTGACAACCTGAGGAGGGAGGGCTGCAGCTGACTTTAAAGTATGGGGAGCACTTTGGAATTACCATGAGGTACACAAATGGCTTTGCTTCTAAAAGTGATGTGACAGGACAGGGAGGGCCATGATCTGAAATACAGGCTTGTGCTTTGCTTTTTTGCTTTAGTCTGAGAGGTCACTGGAGTGTGTTGCCACAAATAGAAATGGCCTTTGGTAATCTACTTTCCTTGAGAAATTTAAAGATAATTTTTTCTTTTTTTTGACTAAAATGAAGCAAAACTGAAATAAATAGGATTTATTATTTAAGTGTGAATCTATTGTGGAAAGTATTTCTGTAAGTACTGCCAGCTCACACTGGTTGAATTTAGTAAAGGAAAAAAAAATCATTTCTGGGGTCTCTTTTGACTTGTTTCTAACTCTTCTGAGACCTACAGAGTCATTGCAGCTGTGAGAAAGGCAATTAGATCCAATCTCCTTTTTTCTGTACAACAACTGGACTACAAGCCAATGATGCCTTGGTCAGTGCAGCAAAACGTTGTGCCCAAAGGAAAAGAACATGGGTGCAGTGTCCCACGAGGGTCAGGAGAAATTCTGAGCATGTTTGCTGTGCACGTTGTGGAGAATCACAGCAAGTGTAGGTGCCTAAAGCATCTCACTTGACTGAAGGAGTTGTGTGGTGGAGCACTCCTCCCCATACAGCTGACGGCTGCTCCTGCAGACACACACCGTTACTACCTATCCATACACACCAATTTACCTTCTGCTAATGATGCATATTGCATTTTGAAAAGTGCATAAACAGTATCTAGTGCTGATCAGTAGTGTCGAGAAATACAACAGGTAGGTGTTTTAAGACCAGTTTAAAATGCCGTGATCACCAAGACAGCTGCAATTTTCAGTCTACCAGCTCTGCATGCAGAGTTGCCTTTTCATCCCTTCATTTGATGCAATATTGTTGAGAAATCAGCCGCGAATAAACATTACTTTGGAAAAAATGGAGAAGGAAGGCATTATCACATTCATTTAAATAAAAAGAAGCAAGCACAATTGACAAGGTTATTTTTTTTCTTCACGGTTTGATATGGTGTAATAAATCATCCTTGATGTTTCCCCCATTTTATTATCAGTATCTGTGAACAAGCTAGAAGTTGATTCTTTATGAGCTGTGACACTCATCTCGAATGCAAGACTGAAAATTCAATCTCCAGAGGAAAAAATTAAAATCATTAGGGAAATATGGAACAGAATGTCTAATCAAATGATTATATTGGATGAAGGAAAACCATGATTTGGCAGTGAGACATTTTGCTTTGTAGTTAGAATTAACTTGGTACTTATAATGAGCTGTGAATTTTGCAATTATTATTTTTTTAGATATGCATAACAGTCAAAGAGGATGGATTTCCAAATACAAGTGGTTTTAACATTAGGAAAAATAGTGCTAACCTCCAAATTACAGAATGAATACACACATACACAAACACATACCCACAGAACATACCTGTAACTCAGCAATTAAGCTGAACTTTGGACAAAGCGACATATTTTTGGTGGAAGGAGGGACAGGTGACCCTGGAGAAACACAAAGATGCAGACAAGGAGTAAGGAAAGCCAAAGGCTATCAGGAGCTGAATCCGGTGAATTGTGAAGGGCAATTAGAAAAGCTTTTACAGGTATATGATCAGCAAAATGTGGCCTGCTACTGAATGAATGCTGAAAAAGCCAAGGCATTCAGTGCCTTTTTGCTACACTGGTAAGTTTGGGCTTCAGGAGCCCGACTCTTGGGAAAGCCTGGAACAAGGAAGACTTGCCCTCAGTGGAGGAGGATCAAGTTAGGGAATAGTTAAACAAACCATACATGCACAAGTCCATTGGCCCTGGTGGGAGACACCTGCGAGTGCTGACGGAGCTGGCAGTCTTCGCAAGGCCACTCTCAACAGTCTTTGAAGGGCCATGGCAACTGGGTGAGGTTCCTGAGGACTGGAAGAAAGCAAATGTCACTGCTATGCTCAAGAAGGACAAGCAGAAGTACTTGGGGAGCTACAAGCTGGTCAGCCTTCCAAACGTACTAGGGAGAAGAAAGGGATTCAAGGGAGTAGGCAGCATGGATTTATGAAGGGGAATTCATTCCTCATCAACCTGAAAGCCTTCTGTGATGAAATGACTAGCTTAGGAAACAGGAGAGAGTATCTAATGTTGCTTATGTTGACTTTAGCAAGCCTTTTGACGCTGTCTCCCAATGCATCTTCATGGACAAGCTGATGAAATATGGACTAGATAAGTGGACAGTGATGTTTTTTGAAAACTGGCTGCTCAGAGTGTTGTGATCAGTGGCAGGAAACCCACTCAGTGGCCACTCGTAGTGATATCCGTCTGAGTCGATACTAGGGCCAATGCTGTTTAACACCATTATTATTGACATAGATGATAGGGCAGAGTGCACCTTCAGCAAGTTGGCAGATTGTCCAAAACTAGGAGGAGTGACTGATGCCTGGGCTCATTGTGCTGCCATTCAAAAGGATGTTAACAGGCTGGAGAAATGGGCAGGTGGCAACACCAGAAAGTTCAACACAGGGAAATGAAAACTCCTGCACCTGAGAGTGCATCCCACGCACCATTGCAGACTGTGGACTGACTACCTGGAAAGCAGCTTTGCAGAGAAGGACCTGGGACCCTGGTGAACACCAAACTGACCACTAGCCAGCACTGTGCCCTTTTGGCAAAGATAGTTGTAATCTGGACTGTATTAAGCAGAGCACTGCCAGCAGGTCGAAGGAGGCCATCCTTCCCCCATGTTCAGCCCAGGTGAGGCTACAGCTGGGGTGCAGGTCCAATTCTGGGCTCCCCAGTACATGTGAGATATGTAACTATTGGTGAAAGTTCAGAGAATGGCCACAAAAAAAGATGAAAGGATTGCATCCTCTCACACAAGAAGTGGAGAGAGCTGGGACTGTTTAGCCTGGAGAAGAGGAGGGTGTAAAGAAGACAGAGCCAGACTCTTCTCGGTGGTACTCAGTGACAGAACAAGAGGCAATGGGTGCAAAATGAAACACAAGAAATACCATTTAAGCAAAATAAAAACTTTTTTTTTACAGTAAGTGTGGCTGAACAGTAGAACAGGTTGCCCAGAAATAGAGACCTATGAGACTGCATGTTTGGGAAGCTGCTCTGGTCTAGGATTAATCCTGGAAGAGTGACATGATTAGGTATGGGCCAGCTCAGCATCCTGAACTTACATAATTAATAGAAGAGGAAAGAAGGCAGAACTGCCATGGATCTCCCAAACTGAGACTGTATGTGAAAATCAAAGAATAATATTCCAAGAAGGAGACAGATGAGCAGGGAAATTATATAGTCACAAATTATAAGATGTGGAGCCTTTTTGCTGCTGAAAATTTATCCTCAATTACCTTTCATTTATTTATAGATTGATTATATTTCACTGTCTAAATCACTTGACACCATGCAATGTTGAAAAGAATAGCAGTTTAGGCAAAGTTATATTTCCCACATGGAATCAGGACTGATTTGAAACGCTTCTATTAGATTGACTTTACGCATATATGTTTTAAACTTTTCTAAGATGAAAAATATTCTAAGTACAGTAATTAGATCTATGTTAGGCTACAAGTGAATTTAAAAATATTTCATTCTGATTGTGTGATTAATTAGAATTGAATTAGAATGGAAAGTAGAAGGAAAAACTTTATTAATGTTCAAGTGAGGCTGCTTTGTTTTTCTTTTGTTGGGTAAAATATTACGTATATTAAAGGAAATTGCTTTGCAGTGAATCAACTGACTTAAATTATGCTATTCTGGGAGAGTGAATCTATTTATTTCCTTATCTGTCTTATACCAGGGAAAAGTAAGTTGCATGGAAAATATTTTATAACTCTAGCTAAGCTGTTCATTAAAGCGCGTCTCAGAGAGAATGAGTTATGTGAGCAAATATGAAATATATCTTTGATAGGAGAGAGCACTTTAGAGTACTTAGGTATTTATTTTCCTTACAAATATTCAAACATTGTATTTTGAGGGTTCAATTTCTAGCAGATTTTAAAGAAAAATACACAAATCTCTATGTATAGTTGTAAAACTGTAACCCTTTGTTTTCATGCTTGCCTAAAAACCTGCTTAAGTCTAAGTAATGATAGCAAAAGGCTTATTTAATTGTGTCCTATGATGAACAGTACATTTCCTGAAGAATGCAGTTCAGGAGACAAACAGGAGACAAACTCCATGACTCCATTTTGGGTGGGTAGACATGAAACATGATGGGAATGTATGGAAAGGAACATAGAAATGGTTAAGTTATCCAAATGATAGAAGTGGTTCAATTATCACTGGTTTGCTGCCAGTGCAGAAACAGATTTCTCTCAGTTACCTGCCTTTGCTGGTGTCCTGTAGTAAGTTCTATAAAAAAGTTAAGGTTTGAATTCATTCATTTCTGCCTGAGATATTCTTTCTAGTTTCTAAATGAAATATTCCTTCCAGTTCTAAGGAGCAGAATAGTGTTGTTATGCACTCATTTTTACTGTGGAAATCATTCTGTGAGTTATGTGGCTGGAGTTAGTTCAGTAAAGTATGAAAAAGAATGTAAACCTAACATGAATAGAGTCATCATATTTAAAATGTTCTATTATTACTGTAATGTTCTTTCCATAGAGAATGTTAATATCTGTAAATCTTGTCTATTCATTTTTCTGATAAAAGACTTGCCTTAAGGGGCAATTTCTGCAGGTGCTAACAAAGACATCGAGCAAAAATGAAACCTGGCTTTAACTCCTTGATCTCAGTTATTACCCTGAAAATAAAACCATGAAATACCATGCAAGGTAATTCATAATCATTATCATCTATTCTGATTGGTAGCTTTTTAGTATGAGCAGAGCATAAATTTAATGGAACTGGCATGGAATCTAGGTGTCCCTTTCACTTCAACAATTTCAAGAAAAATAGAGGTCATGTCCTTCCATATAGGTGCTGGTCTGCAGGAACTATGCCAGAAAACATGCAGACTCATTCAGTGGTGTGATGAGCAAGTAGTCGCATTTTCAAAATGATCTCCTGGCACTTCGTTTTTGGGGACTTAACTTGCAAAAGAAGAAGTCTATGCTTTCGAACAAAATTGAGCATCAAAAGCACCACTATGTTAAATGTCATGGAAACCAAACTGAAAAGACCTTGATCAGGTAGAAAGGCAAGATATTCTTATTAGTAGAACTTCTCATCAGAAATAATGAAAGAACAGAAGCAAAACAACCCTGAAAGCAATATTCCTCCTTCCCCACACAGGAATTATCTAAAAGACGTAAAGAGACTGGGAATTAAAATATAACCACACAGATTTCAAAGCACTTTATAAGAAAATATTAGAAATTCGATGTGAATTCAAATAAGCCCTTAATGCAAATCCGTCTTTCACAGAAGTGCAAAAAAGAGATAATGTAATTAATAACATATACAAAGGAGAACCTTAAAAATGGACAGCATATTTACCTCCATGTGAATGATGATGGGCAACTGGTAACTAGGCCAGAAGAAACAGTAGATGCTTTTGGAAAATTTAAAAACATTTAGATTTCTGTATTTCAGATTTATATTTATTTTAAACTTCTTGCACTAAATAGGAATAGACAAAAAGAGATCTCAGATTTTCATTTGCATTTACTGCAAATCTAAACAGAAATAAGGCAGGTGGTCCTGAAGTCTTTATCCAATAACTCCCACTACCAGTTTCTGGCTGTCTGCTTCCCACAAAAAACTGGGCTGGGGAGTGACAAAAGGAAAAACAAGTTTGCTTTTGTGAGCAGGCAATGTTTTTATAAATATTTAGAGTAAATTAAATTTATGCAGTCTGTGCACCATACATATGCTTTAATATCTAATATCTCTCACCTCTCTTTTGATGCAAACACTAAAATTAACAAACTTTATGTACAGGGTGAGAACAAAAGTGAAAGCTGAGTTTTCTGATTGAATAAAATAGCTGAAGAAAATGATGCAGAAAGGGGTGAGCACTGAGCACAATTATTTGTTAATTTTATTGCAGATGTGCCTTTGGTAGAGCATAGCCAGAGAAGTAAACTGCCTCTGGAGACCCTTGAAGAGGAGAAGAAAATCAAGCTCCTCTTTCAGAAATAACACTAAGTTGCAGATATTATGTTAGTCCAGGAGTTCCAGTGAATCTTTCAGTGAGCTGATTTTATTAAAGGATAAGTGCACATCTCTGATGTACATGTCTGTTTTCAAGCCATTATTAATTCCACTTTCAGATCAGCTACAATTAGAATGATGTTTTTTTCTTTTAAGTCAGCATCAATGCTCACAACAAATTATCAATGTAGACCTTGTCAGACTAAAAGGATTTTGCCTTAAACTGGGATGATCTCAGGATCTGCAAAACAGCTTCACGTGGGGTAGCTGCCTCTGTAATCAGCTTTCCGCTGCCTCCCAACCTGTGTGCTTTAGCCACTGGTGCAGAATCACTGGTGCTTTTTAATTTTTTTTTCCTCTTATTGTCCTGCCTACACAGTGACTTCTTTAACAGGAGGTGAAGAACAGCTTTAAATTTACGTGACCAGCAAAAGTGTGATTCTCAGTTGGAGACTGGGACACTGCGATTTATTGATTTTCCTTAATTTTAGCATCTTCTCAAGCATAATCCGATAAATTCAAATTTACAAGAGAATTTTTGCAGATTGTAATGGATCCTGAAGGTTCTGAATTTAAAGTTTTGTCTAGTGTGCTTAAGGGCTTAAATGGGGAATTGTTTGTTCACTTTTTATCACCATGAGTGGGTAACTTGAGGAATGACTTCCTGTGGAACTGGTCTCCCCAGCTAGGTAGGTGCTTTTCCAAAACCTGTTTGCTTTCTCTTTTCACTCTTCAAAGATGCTGCAAACCCTCTAATGGCATGTGTGAGAATGTAATACTTCATATTGCTTTTATAATTCCCCTTGCAATCTGATAAACTGTTTAAAACGAAGGTATTTGCTTTATGATCATTTTAGCCACTTAGTCACTGAATTTTCATCAGTCAGAAATATCATACTGATATCATGGATGAGTTGGTAGTTCACCTTAACTCCTCAAATATGATCAGTTGCCAATTCTTAATTCTATTTTCATTTCTTAATGAACTATATACTGCCTGTCCAGGTCTGTGTTTACAGAATGAAGCACAATGATTTCTGCATCTCCTTTAGGCTCCTGGCTTAGAACTGCAATGATATGCAGCACTCTCATCTTTTCTAACCTTTTCGCAGGCTTAGAATGTTCATTTTTATGGAAGTAATTTTCTATGAAAGAACAAACTTTTTTTTCAATAGATAATTTCTTCCTTCCAAGCTAAATAGTTTATTTTGCGCATTCAGTGGTGTGATGAGCAAATAGCCATAGGAAACTGATGTGTTTGTATAATGTTTCACAAGGTAGTATGTCAGCACTTGAATTAAGAAATATGGTACGACAAGTTGTCCTTACTGGATTACAGCAGTTATGGCATAATTAAGGCTGCTTTCAATGATCTCTTGCCTTCATTAGTGTGTACGAATATTTTCCATTCATAACTCTCTCCATGACAACTTATGAAATGAACAGTTTGTGCTCATTTTGTGCTAGTACTCGTTTTGTTTCTCAGTCATCCAAAACCATCTGCACATTCTTTATATTCTAAAGATATATATTTCCATTTCAAATCAACTTGCAGCTTGCTGAATATAGTAACCCAAATACTGTGCTTGAAGACCTCTTTAGATACACTCAATGCTTTAATTTCTTCTAAAATTCCTGTGGATTACGTACTTTTTATTATTCTAACAGTAAGCATATTCTCTTGAAGACTTATCTGAATTTTTCTATAATACAGGAAGTCCACAATGATTTATAGCTTGCTGTCTTAAGCTGAGTGTGGTTTAAAGCCCAAATAGCATGTTTCATTTTGCAGGACAATATTTATTTTAAATAATCTTTCCAAAAAATCCAGAAGAAATAGGGGAGAAAAATGAACTCACAGCTGACTTTCTAAAGGACTAACACTTGGCAAGTTATTATGACAAAGCCAATTTTCAAAATTGTCTGTCTTGTTTCTTTGTAAAACGATCTCCTCCTGAGTCTGCTGCATGTCCTTTCATCTGATAGCAGGCAGTGGCAATAGTGAGAACACAGCTTTTGCTCTGTTCCCCCCAATACATTTTTGTGTAGTTTTTATCTCTCCTTTCAAGAGTGCTTTACTCCCATTCTCTCTCTCTCTTACAAAAAAAAACTTACAGGATGAAGCATTTTTAAGTAGTTTGCCATGAAAAATAGGAATTGTCTGCTGCTTAAACACTGTTTGCTGATCTATATTTAATTTTGACCAGAACTTCTTCACCCAACCTCTGAATATATTAGGTCCAGTGATTTTTTTTTCTTTTTTTTTGCTACGATAAAGAAGGCAACTGCAAGGATTTGGGAGGAGGAGAGATGGCATAATCACCTGAATTGAATCTAAGCATTTCAGTAACAAACACCAGAAAACATTCCAAGTCATATTTATATATCACCCTGCCCTGACCTTTTGTCAGTCAGTCTTTTTGCAGATAATTAAGAAGCCCCTGCCAAGAGCCAGGGGGCCAAGAAATGGTAGTCCTGTAGATTGTATTCCCAAAGGAAAGATCTGTAAACATCTGCCTTTTTTCACGTGTAGAATTACTGTAGCCCACACAAAATGAAGCTGTTTAGATTTGAAACAGACTATTTGTAATCCATCTATATGTGTCTGCAAGTACCTCCAGCATCCAGACATTTCAGAGAATGATCATTATTATCCTTGTATTGTAGTAACATGCTCATAATTGGAAAGAAAAATATTTCTGTTTACCTGATTATAGTTGCATCTCAGTTTTCAACTCTTGCAATAGCTGTTGGCACCAAATCAGCTTGGACTCTTACATAATTTTTTTTCTCCTCCTGCATTTTAGCACCCAAGAAATCCAGAGAGTCTTTATACCAATAAAGGCAACGCTTACAAAACAACGTTCCAGTTTCTGTAAACTAGGCCAATAAACAAATTAAACATATGTAAGTTGCCAATAGAACTATATATTAATAGGCCCTGGTACAAGTTAACCCCTGATGTCTTGTCCTGTCCAACTCAAACTTTGGGAAAAGAGGAAATTCAAAACTAACTTCAGCTCTGCCCTTGCTTATCAGTGTCCCTTTGTAAATATCGTGCATTCCACTTTTTCAGAAAATATAAAAGAATAATAGAAAAAAAAAACCCTTTGTTTATTCCAGAAAAACACTGTACATTTTATGCCTTTTTTTCACTATATCTTTTTACCACACTGCCCTGTCATGCATTGTTTTTGGAGATGAGCTGTCACAGATATTCCCAGAGCTTCAGAGGTAGAACTGGAGCTAGCTAGACTGAGCAGATACTGTGATTCTTTATTTTACGCTTTTCAGAAGGTTCAATTTTTCTGAATTGATTCTATATAAAAGTAAATAGTGAGACCCTTAAATGTGTGTTTACAATGTTTTTTCCCAGTGAATAAAATTTCCTGATACAAAGGGACATAGATTTATATCTGATTCTTGCTTATACTTTAGAGATATTCCTTGTAAGTCTGAAAACCTAAATAAAACAAAGAACACCCCCAAAAAATGAGGTGTTTTAAAAATAAATGAAAACTGTTAAATGAGTTGATGATGTTTAGCTTTATGAGGAAGTCAAGAAAGGAGGTTTAATAAGGTGTTGAAGATGCACATACCTCTACACACTGTGACTCTCTGGACAAAAGTACATACAACAGTGTTTCAAAATATATAAAAGATTTTATGTTAAATGGTAAAATAATTTGCTGAGTTATTTTGTCCTGCTGATAATGCAAATGTAATAATTAAAGATATCATTTGGCATAGAAACAAGGAGGCAATCATGGTTTGTGGCTGTGTTGCACACTGATAAGCAATGTAATTTGTAACAGCATAAAAAAATGGACTTTTAGATTTTGGTGCATAACCTTGACTATATCAAAAAATGTTCTAAAGCTACAGATTATTACATCTGGGAAAACAAGTGTTGGATTCTCACCACAATTATAAAATTTCTCTATTTTGTCTCAGTTTTGCTTTTTTCTAATTATGTATAATTTACTTTTTCTAATGACGTGCAATTTATTATACAGTGAGGAAAAAACTTTTTTCTTTGCACCTGCATTCCTGCAGACTTTGAATGTCTTTTTTATTATTCAAAGAGCTGTTGACACAGATGTTATGGCCATAAAAGTTCACATGCATTTGTTTCCTACAATGATCCCATGTACAGTATGAACATAATTAAGCCCTGCAGCACAGTTAAATTGCATTTCTGTTTCATAAATGGGTAAACTGAGGCACTGCCATCATGATTTTCTTAAAATTACACTGATTTAATGACAACACCAGCAGTGGAACCTAGGGGCTCTAAATGCCAATGGTTGATATAAATCCCAAGAACATATGGTCTCAATTAACCCACACTGATTTCAACTTCAGCCACACTCCTTTATAATTTTATACTATAATTGTTTCTCTTGCATTAAGCTATAGGATTTGTCGATATTTATGTTTCAGCAGCTTCCTCAGATCCAAGCGCCTCTCCCACAGGGTTCAGTTTTCCTAAGCCACATTGTAAATGCTTATTCATGCACTCACATTTTTTTCCTGCTTTTTTCTATTGAGTTTCTACCCTGCTTTATAAGACCTCATCACTATGACCCTGCAGTGCACTATGTACACTCTAAAATTCTCTTTCCTTTCCTGATGATTTGTTTCATTAGTGACATTCTTCAAATCAAATGTACCTAATCCATGGTTCAGTCTACTAACAGGAAATCGGTTCAGTGAACAGGGATTTATATAACAAAAGAAGTGCTCACTTAGGGAGTACTTTTACTAGTTGGTTCATTGAAAAAAATGCTAACCTTCAGATTTTTCTGACTTTAATGTGCTGGTGTTTCAGTTTGGATTTAGCTGTAAGTGAAAGACTTCGAAAGCCATATAATCCATCGATCTCATATTTGCTGAAGCACAACTTTCATGGTACATCAACATTTTTTAATTCTTTGAATTTTTTCTCCTGTAATTATGTCAGCTATCTTACCTCTGTTCTGCTATGTAATTTTAACAAAAGTCCAAATATCTGCTTTTATATTTATTTAACTAAGCTATGAAGACTGTACTTCCAGCATCTGAATTTGTTTTTTGTGGTTTTATTTCTCTCTCTCTCTCTCTCTTTTTTTTTTTTTTGCTATCTGCACTTTATCTATTGTGTCTTAGAGGTTTAGGTTTTGTTCTGTTTGGAGAAGTATGAATCTAGAGATACAGTGTTCTTACTGAGTAGATCTCTGTGTGCGCGTATAGATTTTTTTAATTTTCATAGGACAGGAATATATTCTATCTCTGTAGCAGGAATAAGTTTTAACTTCTCACACTCCAGAAGCAGTATTGGCATGAGAAATTAATCTAGACTGCAAATCACCGGATTATCTCGCGACCTCTCAGTTTAGTTAACTAAATGTACAATTCACTGTTCCAGGGAAAGAGCAAAATCTACTGTCACCACCACCACTGTTAGCTTTGCAGTCTTTCAAAATTCTTAATCCACTGATAATATTTCAGCAAGAAACAAACCAGCTTGATTTTAAGGTCAGGGAATGAAAACAAGAAAAAACAACCATGCCAAGAAAACTGTGTCTAGAAATCATAATGCCCAGGGAAGGATTGTGCCCATTTACCATAATTTTTCTTCTCAGGGAAGAGTGATTTCACAGTGTTTTGATTACGATACACAGGCCAGACTGTATTGTATAATATACAGACCTTGAAATAGCAGGTCTGTTTTACTGAATCATGTCATGCTTCTTTTATTCTTTCATTTTTAAAACTAGTGAAATTGCTTCTTCCTCCCCACCACATACAAATTGCTTCATGCAGTTCAGCTGAGGTTAAACTGTTAATATCAATACAGTTTACAGTAGAAGCAGGCACACATATAAATGGTGATCAGATTTGAATAAAAATAGGATTCTGAAGAAAAGAAACAAAAAGAAACCATCCGCAATGTGAACAAGAATTATATAGCAAGTTATGATTTTATACTCTTAGCAGATAACTGAACAGCTTCCTCCTCATGATTTGTTTTATATTGTTTTTTCCACTGCAGTTGAGTGGGATGTAGATTTTTGAAAGTTTTAACCATAGCATCACAAGACAGGTGCATATCTTCTATACAGGGATCCATAATTTTCAGAGTTGTCACTGTGCTGCTTTCAGGCACTACTTCTTGCAGTGACGGTCCAGCTGAGCCCTCATCTCTGCCAATCCTCCTCCATCCCTCCACTGGGATACTTACCTCAGGAAATGAGCTGCACAGATGCCAATTTGAACAGTGCCCTGAACAGAAAGGAAGTCTCTATCAGCCTATCTTGCTCAGCCTTCTGAAAGAGAGGACAGAAGGGATCCAGGGCAACATTATCTAGTATTAAATTTGAAATACATTTTATCTATTTGTAGCCTAGTTTGAAAAAAATGAATTCTCCACATTTCAGTCATTTGATTTTTCAGTTGTTAGCAAATGCCAGTACTATTCAGTAGGCTACCCTACTATTGATGAGATATATTAATCAAACGACTCTTTCTTATCTAAAAATATCTGTAAAATATTTTTCTAGTATATGAAAAGTTGACAAAGAGGAAGGAAAAAAACAAAGTTCAATGAAATACCTGCAATACATCCCAGGTACTGATAAATACCTACTGTTTAGCATAACTGCTAACATTTCAACAAAATTAACATTCTATGTATGAAAAGTACTGCTTCCTTCCAGTTCTCTGAAATCAAATGAGCACTAATTTACCCCTCAGAAATCCAAAACTATACTTATAAACCCTGCAGAGAGCATGAGGCCAACAGTTAAGAATTCCTATAATCTAGCCCAGGTTTCAGATTTCATTTCGGGATAGCCATAGATAAGTTAATCTTGCTCCGATGTCTTCTTTTCCTATTCTCTTGTTATTGCAAAAACAAAACAAAATAAAACAAAAACAGAAAAACACCTTTTGGCTCATATTTTAATGGAGTAGCAAGCCAGAAACAAATTCAGTTAAATGCCCTATTTGTTATTCCATGCTTGCTAGACTACAAGGGCATTTTAGCAAAAATACTCAAAAGTAGTTCTTAAAAACATATATTTTGTCAAATTTCATACCAAAGGCGTGACAGTTCTATCATTCAGTACTGGAACAAACATGCCTAGATTTTGGTATATATGTAACCTTTGCACACCAAGATTTTGTCCTTTCAGTGGAGAACAGTAGCAGTGAGGTTAGATGTGATTTCAGAAATCTTGACATGTGTGTCAAATATGGGTTTCTCCTTAAGCGAGAGAGTGCTCCACAAAATGAAGAAAAATACAGAGGAAGAAAAATCAAGATTAGGCTCTTGGTGTTGAGCCTGGCAGCTGGATAAAGGCCAGGCAGTTTGGAAAATCAGCAGTTGCAGATATCTATATTCCGAGGAGATGGTGAATTGTAAGCTTTAGATACCAACCCATACTTGTAAATCAGGTAAATTATCCACCTTATTTACTAGCAAAGATTAACCTTATATATATTATTTCTTATTATCATGTACGAAAACTGCAATTGTTCATCTTTATTTTAGCTATTTCCAATGTTTCTTTCCATACCATTTAAGAGTTAGGAAATCTTCTCTCTCTATCATCTTAGTCTAAGGCTTTGTCTACCAAGACTATTAACTACCAATTTCTAGTCATAACTTCTTAGCTCAGATATCAGATAAATAATTTTCATTTTCAGGTGAGCTTCGTAGATGCCAGTTTTAACAGTGTCCTAAACAGGAAAAACATGCCAAAGAAGAAGTAGGGGTCACCGCAGAAGATCTTGGTAACTTGCGTTATAAAATAAAAATAAAAATAATAAACATAATCTCATTTGAATTTACAGATTTCATTTACCATTTTACTGGCCAAATTCATCTTGCCAGCAAACATGCTTAACTCCAGCACCCTTACAGATAATAACACTGGTGGTTGTGAGTGAGTTGTTACTTCAACATAGTAAAGCCATTAGAAATCATAATACAGAAGAGTAAAAGTTTTTACCTGTATTAAAAAAAAAGACCAATCAAGAGCCATTAGAGATCAGATATGACTAATTAATAGCATGCTTCATGCTGTATCATGTTTAGTTTCTGTGCGGCTTTCACCCTTAGTGCCAACAGAGTGAGTGACGGAATTTATTTCTGCTTTTGGGAAATAAAATTTCCCAGTAATACTAAAGGCACAGTAAAGAGCTACTGGGCTAATAAGGAGAATGGCCTACCTTCCTCTTGCACCATGCAATGTGCTCTAATTTTATTCTGAGACATCCCCAAGAAAAAGCTCCTATGTGACCTTCAGCCCTCCAGGCTTTGCACAGCCCCACATCTGCCTCCAGCCTATGGGCTGTATCTGGAGGGATTGACAGGAGCCAGGAAAGGGCTGTTCTTCATCCACAATTGCCAGGATATAAAAACCTGTTCATTAGCCCAAGCTGTGTTCTGAAAGATGCATATTAATGGCATAACATGCTGCTGTTGTTTGATATGACTTCATTTCTGACTTTGACTATTAGTCCTCCTTCTTATCTACAAGGTTACTTCTCTTATTTGGAGAGTATGTGGGCTTTGCCCCTCAGACCTCCTGTTTCATAATGTCATGATTTTCCTACTGTGCAGTGTAAATTGGTATGATCACATGAGGAAGTTTGACAGAAGGTGCTTTGGAGCCAGTATTAGGAGTTCTTTACAACATTTCACTGGTTTGACTGTGCGTTCACAGTAAATTGCTGGATGTTGTTCGGGTGTGAACCTTCTGAAAGCACATAACATGAGAGTTTGGTTTGCTGTGAAGAATGAAAGAAAAGGTCCTCCTGATTCGTGTTGCCGTGGGGAGTGAATCTGCACTCTGAACTCTGTGTATGAGATTAAACCTACAAAAGTCAGAGTACTAAAAAGAGACGTGGCATAAGAGCTTAAAACTCTCCCAACTTTTTAAAAGGAAGAATGGTCCCATGCTGCCAAATCCCCAAAGCTGGTCTGCCATGAATCTTGTGTTTGAGCTGCAAAACAAGCTCTTTATTCCACCTTTCCTTGTATCTCTGTATTTTCACAAAACTTGTAAAGGCTTGATAGCTTGAAGGTGTGAATTATTACACTATGAAAATTAAAACCATCTATTAGGTTCAAACATAGTAGCGGAGACTAAAGGACGAACAGACAAATTCATATACATACCCCACATCCTCATCCCACATCTTTGTCTCCTCCCTTTTTGCTTTCCTCTGGCATGACAGAAACCTACTTGTCCTTAAGAAACCAATCTAAAAACTTCACTGAGTTACACAATGAAGCTTTACCGACTTCTGGGAATCATTCTTCATTTATATCAGTCTGAGAGTTAATTAAACCGTAAGCCTTAATGAGATCAATTAGGTACAGATACTGCAAATACATAAGCGGGTGGCTTTGTACAGGTGAACAACTGCACTGAACTGACTGTGTTTATTCACCCTTGTAGGTATTTGCAGAATCAGCTATTTAGTTGCTATTTCAAACTTAAATGGTCTTTTAAGCTTAGAAGAAAATCTGAATCATTCAAATGTATTTAATGCATAGAGTAAGTATGCTTTTCTCTTATGACTTAAGTGACTTAATTTATATGGCTACAGTCACAATAATTTCTGTTTTAAGAGTTATTATAAAGTAAGTTTCACAACAGTACACATTGTGTACAAATGCAACGTTACTGACTCCCATACACAACAAAAATATAATACTTGATACAATAGTTGTTTGTGTATGTACCGTGGTAACACTGTCACAATTAAATATAAGGCAGTTTTAAAAATAATATTTTTTCAGTGAATTTGAAGAAACAAAGGGAGGATGTTTGGTTTCTGACAAATGGAAAAGTTGCTCCAAGAGTAAATATCACTATAAAAAAAAGAACACATGAGGGCCTGGAAATAAAAGATGAAGTATTCAGAAGAGACTTATAAAAGAACAGAGGATGGTAACATATGTAAAATGAAAGCGCAAAGTGATTTTATTTCTATAGTGTAAAGAGCTCCAGGAGAGGAGAAAGGGCAGATGCTTCAGGTGTTGCTGCTCTCCAAGGTCCTGAAGGCTACAGGCTGAAATAACGTGTGAGACCAGGGAGAGGAATTAGCTGAGTAGTGACGAGTAGAAGAGCCATTCAAATAGGAAACTTTACGTGAATGAGCGCAGAATGCATAATAAATTTAAGAAAATTATCTGTTGGAAATAGGAAGTAGGAACATAAATTAATTTGTTGATTTTTTGTAATATTAGAATTGTATTTTGTTCATCTGGTGCTTTTTCACAATGGTTTTTGTTGCATAGCTTTTGGGAAATATGTATGTGTGCATTTTTGCATGCTCTCGCACAATATTTAGAAAAGAGTTGGACATGTTCTGCTAACACAGGCCTCCCATTGTTGCATTCCTCGTGCATTAGATCTAATCCGCGATACGCCTGCATTCTGCTGCGCAGACTGAGTTAATTCCCTCTTCCAGTGGGCAAGCACACCGCAGAGTGTTTCATTGGCTTGTCATGGGGAGATCGAGAAATCTATTGTTAATTATTATGGTTTCAATTCCCAGCTCAGCTGCCTGTGTCAGATGTGCCATGGTGTATGTGTTACTATTTTAATGACTAGATGGAATATTACTATGTACACTATGACTGCTAGGCTTCTTTTTTTTTTTTTTTAATGAAACTTTTCTAGCTATAAACATTTAAAATGGTTCCAGCAAAGTCTGACAGCCTCTTACACAACTACCCAATAATTGATTTAAGCACAAATTGTCAGTTTTATATGGTCATAAAGGAAAGAAGATACATCCACATTGGTTTAAATTGTAGATAATATATAAAAGCTCTATTAAAAGCAAATTATGAATATAAATATATTAAGCACTATAAATAGTAACACTAGCAAGTATTTATTAAGTGGAAAATGTTATTGCATGTACCTAAAATCATGAAAATAAAGCATTACATGTGAAGTAAAATAATTAAAATAGAGTCTATCTAATATCAATCATACTTTGTATTTTTAAACAGATACAATTTTGGTTATATTTTTGAATAATTTCATTATCACTTTTGCTTTTAAAATCTAAACCAATAAATGTTTGAAAGAGTAAATGATATTTAACATGGCTTTTTGTTAGTAAGAGCTGTTGACTTAAAAAGCAAACAGGATATTCCAAAGAATATTTGTATTTTGCTTTAAAAAGCTATCCTGTATTGGTCTCAGTGAGCTCCCCATATAGGGAGTGCTAGAGTGCAAGAGAAATGGTATGGCAAAGGCGACCATCTTCCCTTAAAGCATGCAATATATATATATAAACTGATTTACAATTCAGAGGTTCTCCAGAACCATCACATGTGAAAAAGTTGGGCCCTTCTCAGTAAAAATTTTCTTTAGCTTTAGTAGAATAAAAATTATGGTCACTGGAAAGTAACTGTGAGAGTTACAGTAGTACATGGACTAACATCCTATAACTAGCCAACTCTGGGAGTTCTTTGCTATACAAACAGTATAGGACTTTTTTTTTCCAAGCATGCTCTACCATTCTGTTATAAGGATAATTCATTTTAAACAAACTCCATTAAAATTGTATAAAAATAGATTACCTAAATAGATTTTGCATAATTCTTTCTTAAGTCACTTTATATTACTATGATGTGAAAGAGAGAAATAAATAGCATTTTTATAATCACAGTAAACTGAAACAACTACAAATAGGCTGCATGTTTAGCAATTTGCTTTTTAATTTTATTAGCATGATAGCGAAATGAAATTTTATTAAAAAATTGAGTAGAACTGTTTTAGAATGGAGTTTATATCATGTATTGGCGAATGGTGTGCAAACTTGTAAATGGGCAAATACAAAATAACTGGAAGGCATAGGGCAATGATGCTGGTCAAGGAGAAGGCTCAATAAAGGTGTTTAACTTTGTGTTTGATATTTTGCAATATATCAAGTCTATTCTTGATTGTTTAAAGGTTTTTTAGATCATCTATTTTGTTCCTACTAGCAGGAGAATCTGCACTGTGCACGGGATTAAGGAATGTTTGCTGATGTGCCACTTAGCTCTTCTTAAATCAAGGTGAAACAATAGGGGAGTAAAAACACAGTCATGTCATTATTAATATTGATACAGGTGCAGCAATTTTCATCTTTACACCTTCGTTGTCCTTTACAGGGACGAATAAGGAAATAATTTTTCTTTATGAAAGGGTTTTACAAATCAGAACTTATTATGCTTGCCTATCTTACCCAGGAAAACACACATAACAAAATATATATTTTTATTGAAAATTATATTTCACTCCAAGGTCCTTTATATTTATTTATTTTTATTTAATTAGCTCATATACTTTAAATAGTCAAAATCAAAGCAGAGTACTTCCCCAGAAAATAGCATCCATTTTCTTTAATAAGAGTATATGAACAAACAAAAGAATGACTTTTTGGAAATAGAATAGCTTGCCATAATTCATTTTAAAAAATGCCCTTTTCCAGTGCTATCATCACCAACACATAGACAAAGGTACAGATGAGGAAGGACATTCCAATACTAGCCTTAAATCTATTTATCCATTGAAAACATTCTTCAGAAGTAGGTCACATGCTGCAAACGCCAGGCAGGCAGAGCATTAAGTTTTGTAGGCAGCACCATAAGTGCTGTGTGATTATGCTGCTATTTAATAGAGATGCTCATCTCTTTATACAGTCTCATTCTCTGGGAAGAAGGAGAAAAAGCCCTTCAATAAGAGAAGTGTGTAATGTGAGTCAATCAAGTGCCATTGGAAGATGAGGTCCACACTGTGCCTATAGCAGTAATTGACATCTTGTGGCTATCCTCATTGTAATTCAATTAAACTTTATTGAATTCCAACAGGGGAAAGCGGCGGGGGTGAGAATCCTCGCTACCATGCTACCATGGGCCAGCCTCCTTACGAGCACTGGAAACCAATTAAAAACTTACATAGCCAAAGTAGCACACTGAATGAACATGCTGTCCAGAGAGGACTATGACTATCTTCTATATCATGGGATGTACATGCATGAGTACAGTCTTAGAAAGAAGGACAGAGAGAAACAGTTGGACTATCCCAAGAAAGTTAAATTAATATCCTCCAAAAAAAGAAACAAGACAATTTTTTGTTTCTCCCATTACTGCTAACCTGCTTTCACCAAAGTTACTGAGATCCTCGTGCTTAGCAGTTATAGGAAGGTATTTGATCTTCTGTAGAACGCATGCCTGGCAAGTGGTTGGTGAAAGAGCTGACAAAAGTTTTTGTAAAAGTCAAGCTCAGTGTAACATTCTGTCCCCACTGCTCTTTACAAACCAAAGGGACCTCTATAGCTGCTGTGTCTAAGGGTATGACTTTGCTGAAATATCACCACTTCATGGATGGAATGTCATGCATATATAGAGATCAGCAGCAGCACTGCAGGCAGCTTAAGTACATAAGATGATTATATATATATATATTCCCTTTTTACCATATCTTATTATTCAAAATGATACATTTTATTTTCTTTTTTTTAGACTGATGGTAAATTATCTAGAGTACTGATCATACATATACTTATACACACATGCATGCACAAGTAGATATGGCAGATATTAAGAATAAAACCTTTCCAAGTCTTCAGTCTCAGCAAAATATTCTTCTTGGCTGTAGATTCTA
Organism: Tinamus guttatus; assembly: GCF_059628265.1. Classification (NCBI taxonomy): domain Eukaryota; kingdom Metazoa; phylum Chordata; class Aves; order Tinamiformes; family Tinamidae; genus Tinamus; species Tinamus guttatus. The sequence goes on from NW_028289023.1 coordinate 434,490, forward strand.
GCCAGGATATTAGTACTGAGTTCCTGCTTCACAAAAAGTGCCATGAGATATTTCAGTGAGTGCACTCAGTCCAAACCCTCATTTATATATTCTTCATATGTTTCCTGTGGCACAGTCTTCTGAAGCAGCAAATGAGGAGCTGGTTTTGACACCAGTGTTATATGGTATCTATCCATACAATTTCCATTTTGCTCAAGCAAACTATATGGCAATGCCCAAGAACTGATGTGAATCTTGCATTACTTTTGTAAGGAAAAATTAAACAAGCAAAAAACACACATTCTAGCAGGCTAGGTGGTGTATTTCTTCCTGATCTCAGAAGAAATCGTATTTCTTCTTTTTATTCTCTTTCATCTGGTCTTTGAAGTAGGAAAGATTTCCATGATCTCTTCCTGTGGCTTCCCACAATTTGAAAGGAAAATGTCAGGAGCTCCAAAAGGTATTTGTATTAACCTTGCTCATCACCTCTCAAGTTTTGATGTCTCTTTTAAAGTTAAAGATAATGACTAATTCATCCCACAGAGAAGCTTGTATTAAATGCTGTCTCTAGCATGGGTCACAGCCCACACATGTCAAATGGCTTGTGTCACTGGAAGAGGGCCACATCTGCACCTCACCCTTCTTCTTTCACTTCTCTCTTGGCAATGTTTGACCTCTGAGCACAAAGAAGAGTAGGCAGAGCCAAAAACCATTCCAAAATCTATCCCAAAATTATTCGCCTCAGAGATTATAACTTGTAAAGTGTATCCATTCGGAGTATTTCACTTATCAGTGAAATTGATATAAAGGACTAATGAAATTGCTATAAGTGTTTTTTCTCCTTTTTTATTATTTTTGAAACACGGACTTGCAAATTCCACATCTGAAGAATAATGGAAAAGAAAAACATTCATGCCTGTTTGTGGCGTAAATTCAAAACCCCTTCATAAATACACTTACATGTGATATCCTCTCTCCTACTAATTGGACATAGTTTCATTTTTAAGCATGTACCTTTGTGACTTGCATATAAATGAACTGTAAAAAAAATCCAACCTAGTTCCATGATTTCTTTTAGGAAGAAATCTAGCCTTAAGGATGATAGGTATTATAAACAAAATAGAGATTTTATTGTTATTTTATGTTGATATATGCATTTTTTACTGTTTTTAAATTAACATTGCAAATACCAGAACTATTTCTGTAACAAAGTAGACTATTAATTTATTTTTGTCATGCCTCAGTAATTTGATTATGTATGTGCTGCTCAAATTAAAACTCTAATTTTTAAAGAGTATAATTTCAAATAAGGATTTTGCCAGGAAACTTTCAGACTCCTCTCAAAGGATTACTGGTGATAGACTTAATGATAAATATTATGTTTACTTCTGGAGGAGCTAAATAACAGCTCATGCAGTTTTTTAATTTGCTAAGTATTGCCACACATGATTTTCAAAGTGGAATTCTTACCTGCATACGTGAGACAGATATGCCTACTTTTATATGTTTTTAGCTAATTACACATATGTAAACATATATATGCATATATCTTTTAGGTAGAAGATAATCTTCCAGTTCCTGCAGTGATCCAGGCTTTTACATTTTAAAGCATTAAAATGTATGTCTTTTTTTTTCTATTAATTTGTATGACAACATAGACATTAAAAGAGGTTTTATGGAAAGATTAAAACCACGGTTTGATTTCTAAGAAATTAAAGGACTCTTTTTGATAGCTGTAAACTAAATTTCTCACTAGGTATGTGACCACAGCATTTCACTGCTGAAAATTTGTAGCGTACACCGCTTTGCTAAAGTGAATATGTTGGTGGCTCTAATAAGCACATGATCCTCTTGCTCATCAAGAACTCATTGAGTTCAAGGGGATTTCTGTTCAGGGTGACTCAACTGCATGCTAGTACATGCCACCTTTGGCTTGGAAAATCTGTATATCAGCCCTGTGTTTTACACAGTATTTTAACTACTATAAATGACTTCCAGGATACTGGTGCCTCTTTTCCTTTTCAGTAGCGATAGTTTAGGCCTGTTTATTTCCTGAAGCCAAGTTTTATGACGACTTTGTAGCAATTAGAGACTGATGCTTATTTCCAAGTTAGAAAACACCAATATATAAGGAATGAAGAAATCTGAGCAAGAAATACAATTAGAAATACAATTTCTTCTGCTTTTACTAGCCTCTTTGAATGATTTCCATTTGACCCTTTCTAATCAATATATGTCATTACCTGCTCTTCACTGTTGCTCCTTCAAGAGAGCAAAGGCAAAAAAAAAAACTATTAAACAATGTAATTTAATGTGCATATGCAGATCTCCAAAAACATGCAGAATTCCTCCTCCATCCATAAACTTAAATGATCAAAGTGGAACTGTCTGGTTCCTATGGCTTATATTGGCTCCTATGGCCTGTGTTGCAGGCGTCCTTGTAAAGGTGATGAGTGTTAACTGAGCAGGGCATTAAGGCTTTTGTCTACAAAGACGTGCTTACCCTGGCAGTAAAAGAGTCTTATTTCTAAGATGTTTTCAACATACAATGATTTAAAATGAAGCACCAGCTAAACTCTTGCTATTTTTTAAGAAAAGTTGGTTTGCAGGAACCATTTATTACATTTCTACATATATTACATGTATCATATTACAGAATAACAGAATCACAGGTTCTGTGGTTGAGGCTGGAAGGGACCTCTAGATATCATCTAGTCCAACCCCCCTGCTCCAGCAGGGACACCCAGAGCACGTGGCACAGGGTGGCATCCAGGAGGGTTTGGAAGGTCTCCAGAGAAGGAGACTCCACAACCTCTCTGGGCAGCTTGTTCCAGGGCTCTGTCACCCTCACAGGAAAGAAGTTCTTCCTCACATGGAGATGGAACTGCCTGTGTTTCAACTTGTACCCATTACCCCTTGTCCTGTTGCTGGCTATTACCAAAAAGAGTTTGGCCACATCTTATTTACATTCAGCCCTCTCCAGGCTAACAGACCCAGCTCGCTTAGTCTTTCCTCACACAATAGATGCTCCAGTCCCTGTTGTACCGGGCAGCCCAGAACTGCACACAATACTCCAAGTGCGGCCCCAGCAGAGCTGAGCAGAGGGAGAGCACTGCATAGTTTGCATTTTCATGCATTACAGCTAGGGACATTTTACCTACCCTGTGGAGGCAGTGTTGACTTCTGCCTGGAAGTTATGAACTCTGACAGGAATTTGGTGAGGATAGGAATGATGAAGCGCTACACATTCCTTACACTTCGCATACACTTATAGTGCTTCAGCATCCCTAATGAAGATACGTGAGATTTAAAAACCTTCAAGGGTTTTTAAAAAGAACTGGGAGTATGGGTCTCCTAGAGTTCATCTTGCAATGTGGTGCAGATCAGCAGATAGTCCAGAATATCTGGTATAGAACTTTTTCCTCAGTACACTAAAGCAAATTCAGGCTGCTCCTCTATCTGCTTATCGAGAGAATTACCTTACATCATAAGACTGAATGAAAAGCAAAAAGTGGAAATTCAGGTTCCGTGTATAGTGCCAGAGCAACTTCTGAAGTGTCTGTAGACACATCTGCAGTTAATATGAGACAGGCAAATGCTTATTTATGATATTTGTAGGAACACTGGGAAACACAGCAAATTTTCGCGTGGGCTCTCCAGCTTTAACTTGGGGGTCTGAGAACACGGTCATATGAGGACAAGCTTAGATTTTCTCAGGAACAGATGATGTGTAACATGTACTCAATTGACTGATTATGCACAAAAGCCTGCTTAACCCTTTGTGCCAAGTCTGGCAAATGGTTGCTATTTCCTGACATTTTCGAATGAATTTGAGAGAAGTTAACCTGGGTGAAATTCTGGCCTCATCAAACCTGATAGAAAACTTTTCTTTATGATAAGTGGGGTCAAGAATTCAGTATTTTACTTGAGACTAATAGTCTTTGTTTCTCAGGAGACTTGCTTGAAATGTACTGCTTGCAAGTAAATCTAACTTGCCAAAAAATACTGGTCGACTTTGGAAATCTTGGCAAGAACTGGGACTCAGATAGCTGGGACTTCAGGGCTATGGTATCAGTCTTTCAGTCCTCTAGCGAATCCAAGCTCCAAAGCCCTAAAACCTCTGCTAGTTTCAATCAGGGTAATCCTAGGGAATGGAGCCATTGGATAAGCTACAGTTTAGAAAGTCAGGTTTACATGTTATGGCACTTATGCCAAAGCTACGTGAAATCACAACAACATGAACAAAGGGCAAATAACTGTTTTCTGTTAGGTATGGGGCACTTGCTGTTGAGATGTTAAATGAGGTTGTGGCATAAATACTTACAGACTGGCTTGGGGTGTCGTAAGGGAAGTACAATTGGGAAGAAGCTGCCCAGAGTCTTGGCATCTCCTGGCCAGCGTGACCCGCGGTTTGTGCAGCGGGGAGCCGCGTCCCGCTGCCCAGTATTTGGCAGTGCCCGGGTACCGAGCGGGGACATTTCTGCCCCCACTCCCCATTATCCCCCGTGAAAAGTTCTAATGTCTCTGAGGGGACCCGCGGCGCCCAGCGACGCTCCCCTCGGAGCCGCGGCCGGTTCGGAGCCGGTTCGGAGCCGCGTCCCCGCGGGGCGGCGGCGCCCGGGGCGCGCGGGCGGAGCGAACCGGGGGCGCCGCCCGCCCCGTGTGCCGAGAGGAGGGAAAACAAAAGCGCCGGGGCCGCAGCTCCGCGTGGCGGCTCCGCCGCGAGCGGAAATTTCCAGAGCCGGGCGCGGGGCCCCGCCGCGCCATGGGCCGCCTGGGCGCGGGGGCTGCGCGGCGCCGCCACACGTGGCAGGCGGCTCGGCCGCCGCTCCGCGCTCCCGCGCTGCGCGGGCGCTGAGAGGGGCGCAGGGGCGGGAGCCGCGGCCGCCGCGCGCGGAGGAGCCGCTGCCGGCGCGGCCGCTCTCGCCGCCCTCGGCGCTCAGCGCGGCGTCGCGCCCCGGAGGCTGCACATGAAGGTTGCGCCCGTCGCGGGGACGGACAGAGCGGGAGCGGCGGCAGCGCCGGGGATGCTCGGCACGGTGAGCAGCGGAGCCGCGGTCCTTGCGCATTGTCTGCGCCGCCACAATGGGCGCCTCGGGAGCCGCAAGTTTGAGGGTATCGCCCCCCGCCCCGGTGCCCCTCCGCGCTCCGCGGCGGCACGGGGACGCGGCTTCCCGTGAGGGGGGAAAGCCAGCGGAATGTTTGCAAAGTGTGAGGGGCAGGGACAAACCTGCATTTCACTTCCATGTTTGTGTTTGCATGGTTGTTGTTACACCGGCGTGCCGAAATACCTACACCAAATCCCGGCAATTTCTCGTTTCTTTTGCTGGGCAGATGCGTTTCTTTTGTTCTTGGACATTTTTTTCCCCTGCCTTTTTAGAACAAAAGGCATTGGCTTTGTCTTTTTTCCCCCCCTTTCTTTCTTTAAATGGTAACGAGGGAGTTGTATACGAATTACCAATTTTGTGCAGGTTAATGCTCTGCTTCATTCTGAAGTAAGCTGCCTGAAGGTATTAGCAGGAAGGAGGTGGGTGAACGGAGGGGAGGCTTGACCAATGACCAAATACTGAATTCGGAGGGATTTAAATCGTATTGAGAAGCATACATTTATCCGTAGCTGGATTTCAGCTCCATGCCATACAAAATCTGCAGACCATAGCAGGGAGATTCTTAGCAACCAATAAATCAGATTTTTAATGGTCCTTTAAAATTCGTCTGTGAAGGGTGACTGCTTGGGTCCCCTTTGGCCAAATTAAGATGCAATCTGACAGAACAGTAGCATCTGTGTGCTGACATTTTCTCGTGAACCTCGTGAAAAATGGCTCCATATCTCTTCTTCAGTCCTCAAAAGACGGTTTCTGAATAGCCCCGCATTTTTTTTCCTGTATTGTTGTTTGTTCTAATCACCATTCTCCTGTTTATGTCTGACTGGCTCTTCTCGGTTTGCTCGCTTTTAAATCTCAGGTTGGGTAATGAGGGGCTGTAGTGAGCAGTGACTGTTTTACCTGAGAGCAGACCCCCATACTGATATCTTTGCTCACAAAGCAAATGAGTTGTATAAATGCTGCTAATAAAGGCGCGTCTGTCAGTGCTGCTGGAATTAGGGAAGTGGGTTGACAAACATGTGTCTTAGATAACCTATCTCCCACAACAGAGGTGGAGAAAAAAAATGCCAGCCAATAGTGAGTGCAATTCACAGGTAAAACTGAAAACCTTTAAACAGGCAGAAGTATAAATTTCTTAGAGGGCAGAATTAGATCTATTGATGGATGTTTGTTTATCCAAGAGAGAAGTTCACTATAGGCAGAGCGGGGGAAGGAGGAGGGAGGCACTACTTTAATTGTACTACGAGTGTGCTTATCGAAGAGAGTCTTGTATCGAACAGCTGTTCAGGGTGACCCCACAGATCCACCCTGCCGTTCCTCAGCAGAACTTCCAACTTATGGGTAGGGAAGGCTCAGTCTGTGCATGTGTGAGGTGAGCGAAAGGGACCGAGAAAGGGGCTGGTGTCTCTCCCCCCATAGTGACCTATGCCATATGATGCACTGAGTGGCAGGGAAGGTGGCTCATGTGCAAGCCGCTTCTGTAAGTGTTCACCGAGATAAGGTGTCTCAATAGCACAAAAGTAGGGCAAGCATGAGATGGAAAGATAGCTATGAGAAGTTGTAAGTAGTATGGATGCTCTCCAGAAAATGTGGTCAGTGTTATTTTTGTCACTGCTTAATAATGCCTGTGGATGCTTTCAGAAAAGCACGACCTTGCTAAACAGCTGTACTTTGTCTCCAGGTAAGGTTGTAGCTTCTCCATTATTAAAATTTGATTTTAAGGAAAAAAAAAACCTTTAAAAGCTTCCTTATAGGAAACAAATTGCGTAAATATGCCATTTGCACATTGCAAAAGGCATTACATATTAGATGGTGCTTAGAAAGCATGTTGTGTTGAGTACTTATACAACCCCCAAATGTTACTTGCCAGACTTGTTACAGTCTGTTTAAATTAATTTTCGTAGACCTAAGCGCTTGGAGTTAGAGTATAATTCCACTACTGCTGGCGAGGAGCGAAAATGGAACTTTAACACTGCATGCAGATCGCATTATTGCTTTGATAAAGGTAGATAATTTGACAGGGGTAAATAGTTTGTTTCATGGAAAGTGACACAGTTATACTGCAAGAATGTAAAAAAAAAACCAAACCTATTGCAAACCATCAGATAAACAAGAATGTCAATGGGTGATACTCCAAGTAAATGGGGCTTATATGGTTTCAGTGCTAGAGAGAATGCCTAATTCCCACTAACTGTATTTGTAAATCAGGAGAATGCAGCTGCAGTTTTACAAGCCAGACCAAAGTAGGGCAGTCTCCAGATGTGTACGCACATAATCAGAAAGTATAAACATCTAATACTCAACAAGAACAGAGCAGATTTTAGAACTTACTAAGCACATTTAGAGGAACTGGAGTAAAGATGCAATAAAGCTGGGAAAGTTTCAAGAGGAAAGGAAATGAACAGATGTAATCCAAATGAAACAGGCATATCCAACCAGTAGCATTTCCTATTGATTATGTGATTAGAATGTATAATATTGTTTAAAGTGGGCTATAACAATAATGGAAATCTGATTGTAAAAAATGAAGCAAGAATTTTGAAATTTGTTCTCATCTAAATTAAAACTGCCCAAGGACTTTGCTTCCAAATATGTATTTTTCTCAAGACATTGGACTAGCATACTGACACATTAAACCTCTGTAGAGGAGAAGACAAAGGTAGAAATAAGATGGTGATGGTGCTTCAGAAATTTTTTCATAATCACTTTGTACAAGCTGTGTAAGTAGACCCTGTGGTTAAACATGCAAGACAAGATTCTCTTCTTGTGATGTAAATCAGAAGTAACAAGAATGACTACTAACATACACTAACAGGAAGGAAGATCAGATCCAGATATCAAAGGCAGAAAAAAAATATATTTACATTGAAGCAGTCTAAGTAGTGATTGTCAGTGTTCTAGCTGACAGACTCAGCAAACAGCCCACCTATTTCCCAATTCCTCCTGTTTCAGCAGCAAATGCCTTTGCAGAAATTGTCAGGCTCTTCCTGCAAGATAAGCATAAGAGCATTAAAGGCCGTCTACTGTTCCTGGTTGCCCTAATGCAACCAGTGTAAACAAATTTCATTGTAAATGATATCACTAACAGAGCAGATTATAGCCCATACAGTCAGAAAAACAATACTATCAGCAGAATTTTCAATATTTTTCAATAAGAATGTAGCTGCTCCTCTGTCATTGTTTCCACATACATATAACACATTCCAGATTCATGTGTCTTCACCCCTTCTAATAAGAGATGGAAATTTCAGAGACGGATCTATCTTTTCATTGTGGTGGACTCTACGGTTTATATACTTCTATTCACTGTATTATAGTGTAGGACAAAAAAAGCAAAGTTGAGTCATGTGGTGACCTTTGGTGTTTATACAGAAGTGTTAATGAATGACCATTATTTTGTAGAAAATGAAACACTTGACTAGGTTCCATTCCAGTTGGGTTTGCATTTTGAGCGTGGAAGGTTAGGCTGGCTTATCCAGCTGAAGAGAGAAAACTAGTCTCTCCTGAAAAGATGTAAAATGTTTTTAACCTAATCTTTACATCTTCTCTAATTTCCCACCTGCCTCTCATACTTTATTGCCTGACCCTCCACAATTCTATTTATGTAAATCTTCATTGATTTGACATTGCCAGTCATTTATGACTTCCTCTTCCTGACCCAGATCTTGGACTGCAAGACGCAGTTTCTGCCACTTGATGCTACCTTTTCCTGGTGAAGCCAGAGGTTGATGCAATAGCTGGTGTGAAAGGGCATGTTTATGAAACAGGATGCTTTGATCTCTCGAGTGCAGGAAACAATTTTTGATCCCAACATTAGTATTCCCTGTCAAATCTGCCATAAAAAAAAAGAAGTTATAGTTAAAACTATCCAAGGAAGCAGAGAGAGTTGGTGAAGATCTGAAACTGTGTCATGACTAGATTGACCAGTGTGAATTGTCCTAAAGGAGAGTTTGATTGTTTGGGTTGAATCCAATTCTGTTTCTAATGAAATTAGTGCCAGGTTTCACTCAGACTGAATTACAGACAAGGGAACATTTAGTATATAAAAGACACCTGACTTTGCATAGGAGTCTTGAGTTAAAGACTTCTTAGTGCCTTACTGACAAAGAAAACAACAAATGGGAATGATATTGGGTGGTCACTGAACCTCCAAATCCCCCGTTATTAGATGTTACGCTTTATAAAAACACAATGCACCAAAGTGTCTTGAGTTTAATCTGAAGGTAATAGAGTTAAAGTTTTGCAGTCATGACATTCCTCATGGACAGAGATGTTTGTAACCCAGAGGTGATGGGATTGGAGTGGGCACGGGTGTAGGAAACATTGCAGTAGCGAGCACATCACAATAAAAACTCTTTCTCAGCTATCCTCTCCTTTCCAGACAAATAAATAAATTGCAGTGATGTACAGTGTGAAAAATTATTGCAGCTAGAATGCTCTTCTGATGACAGAGATGACATAAGTTATGAAAGCCTGTCCTAGATAATAGAAAGTAAATACTGCTGCAAGTTAATAAAGATTTGGGAATTCTTGGGGGTTTGGGCTGATTGAAGCATGCTAATTGGATATGGAGTGCTTCGTTTGTGTCCTCATCATGCAGCAGGCCATCTGCTGAGCAACCCGTGCCGATAAGAACGCAGAACTACAACCTCCATGTGCTGCCCTGGCTCCTTATCACATACCAGTCTCAAGGTCTTGGCTTAAATCTTCAAGAACATTAAAGAGGTTGGCCAGATTTGCTGGAGTGACCATACCTGTCCCTGTGAACCAAAGTGGCAACCATGACTGGTCCTGAAGCTTCAGTGCTCATTGTGAAACATGAGTGGACAGGGCCTCTGCGGCAGCAGGCCTCCAGTGCAGAATTATGTTTCATCAGAAAGGGGTCTCTCCAAGGATTTATCATCTTCAGGGACAGCTTTCCCATGACCGAAGCTACAAAGGATAACTTGGCATCACCCTCTAATGCTACCCAGGCAGGTGCAGTCCCACATTTTATATTGTAATCATGCTGTAATCTAGCATGTATGCTAAATATGAAGGAGGAACAGTGCTTTTCTCTCCAATTAAGGTTTCACATCACAGGTTTAGAAATAAGTGTATTTAAAAGCAGAAAATAAATAGGACACTAGGTTTAATCTGGTACACTCAGGAAACCAACAACATTTGAAGAGATCTCTAAAAGACTGAATAAAGGAGCGCAGCCACTTCGTAATCATTCACAGTGCCTGTGACCGGGGCAGTTGGAAGCATTTGTGCCTCTTTATTCAAAGCTATTACTGCCAGTTCCTGAATGTCTGAGGACAGCACTCCTGCCTTGCTGTTTCTTGTCCTGAAGTTACAAAAGAAGGAGCTTTGGAGGAACAGAATTGAGGAGCTTATGCAAGTGAGGGCATGTTTGCATTGTTTTCTTTCATGCTTCTTTACCCTTAGAATTAATAAATCGCTATTGGATGTCTGATACCTATTCTTTAGATTATGCTACACAAAAGGAATGGATACTATGATCTTTCATACCTCCCCTTGTGGACTGCCACATTTTAAAACCTGGAATAACTGTGGTGAAAGTCAGTTCCCTTCACATTCCATTCTGCCATGGGAACTGTCAAAAACTTGTGTGAAACCAGCTACAGTGCCATAACAAGACCTGCCTCTATAACTATTGGAAATCCTTCCTGAAACTGGTGGGGAGTGCTGATAGGGCACTCTTTAATGTCTCGATTTCTTCTGCAGATTCAGCAAGTGCTGTATATTATCATTTATAACCTTCAGACATTGGGAGCTAGGACGTTCTGCTCCCTGTCTGTAGAAGTTAGTGCCTATTATTGTCTGAAATACACACTCTGCTCAGGATTCAAAACTACTGAACTACCATAGCACATTTGCTGCTGCTTTCGTACCAACAGAGTAACGATAGTGTTAATTTATAGAGCTGTTCTGTAATTTACAGAAATGCTCTCTGTCACTTATGTGGTGGAGCTTTTACAAAAAAATGTTGTTACTGATACATAAAGAAATCTAATTCCCAGTGCTGACAGCTCACTTTCCACAAATAATATTTTACATCTGTGTAGTTTTTTTTTCTTTAAACTTAAAAAAATCATAGGGATTTGTACTGGTTCATGAAGACTTCTAAAAAAGAGAAAGCTGAGACAGAGAAAATCCATGACAATTTCTGTGTAGAGGTGAATTTAAGTTATTTCTGTTAAGACAGCCAGGATCTGACAGCCCTCCCTAGCTGGCTGTCTTAATTGCTCCTTGTTCTTGAATTTAGATACAAATTTGAATATGGTCTTTTAAGTAACTGGACCCTGTTGCCACAGTGACTCACTAGCAGAGGAGGAAACAAAACCCAGATTTGCTCACTCCCACAGCTCCTACTTTTGTACCCTAATCCACAAGACCATTGCCTTCCATGAGGTTCACCACTTTCTGACTAGAAAAATGTAGTGTAGTTTCATCCCAGTCTTCTCTCCTGAAGATATTTGGAAATGAGATCTTACTGTTTTTAGCAAGATGTTGCAAAGGAAAGTCTCTGTTTTATACTTGTGATAATAAACAGTAAAGAAATCAAAGAAAAGGGAAGAAAGCAAGAAACAGTTTGGCTCCTTTGATGCCAAGGTCAGCATTACAATACTTGGTATGTGTGTGGTGCCTTTGCCATGGCTGTTGGCCATAGCCACAGCAGCCCTCAGCATAACACTGCTAGAGCTGCCCTAAGAGAAAGTTCCTGTGCTTTCATGAGATGAAATACATACTGGTTTTGGCCAGAAGGACAACACGTGGTATATCTCTGACCAGGAGCTCAGCATTTTCTCCTGTTCATTTCTTCCCTCCAATTTCATTTGATTAGGAAAATTCCCATATGCTCCCAAGCCCTCTTATGAGACTGACTGATGTTCTAAAGAAGGATCACAGTTCTTACCTTGTCACTGTTCATAGGGAAGATTGGGAGGGTAGCCATCAATGTCAATACACAAACCTAGCAAGCTCAAGCATAGTTGCCCCTTGAATATGGAAGACAATTTCTTACTACTACACTGTATTTTTCATTGCATTGCATGTTTGATAATTGCATTTATGTAGGAAAATTAGTATATCTAAATCACCCACTGTGATAAGAACATGTAGTCAGACAGCCTGGATTTCACCTGAAGAGCAAATACAGGAATTATTGTCAAAAATGTTAAGTGCTTGATATGAAATATGCTTCCCCAGCTGGTGTAACAAAAAGGTATTTTGCCCAACATCCTGTTTTTCACATTGGTGGCAAAAGTATAACCTCCGGGGCAGTATAGTGTAATACTTCTCTTATATCTCCCAGTTTCCAGTATACGTTCCCAAAATAGTATTATATTTTTTCCAAGTGATACAACATTCTCCTTTTGAAGCATGAATTGATGTTTACATGGTCATCTAGTGCAGAAGAAATGTCATTTCTAGTGTGGGTCTCATGGATACATGCTCACTGGTATGTACATAACTAGACCTCTGTACCTCAGTACCTGGCGACCCAGTCATGAAGGGAAATTGGTTTGCTGTGCCTTCACCAGAACTTACTGCTCCCTTGCTGATGAGCCTCATTTCTTCAAAGACATCAGACCTTTCTGTCACCATTAGAAATACTTTAAAACCTTAAAAGTCAAAAGCTTCAATTTTTGACTATCTCAGCATGTAATTCTGAAAATTTACTTCAGATGTGGTAAACACATTTTTGTGTGTAGGAGTCATATATAGCTAACACAAAATATTGTAATACCACTACCACCAACACCAACAGCAAAACAGAAAAAGCATTTTGGGGCAAATTATTACCAAATAGTCTCTTAAAGTCTTCGATAAGGAAAGTGCCTCCTCTGCTAGGATTATAGTTTTGCTCCTGCAAGCCACCTCTTCTTTGTTACAGGAACATTTATCTTTCATTTTCCCCAATACACGCTTCAAGTACCAATTCATCTAATCAACATGCATTTGATGGTTTTACCTATTTGCTGATTTTTTTTAGGGTTCCTCTACAGATCCCCAAAAGTGTAAGGACAGAAATAGAAAAGATGACCTTGATGAACAAAGGTTCAAATGCTTTTATTTATTTATTTATTTTTGTCTGTGAGACAAAACAGCTTTCTCTGAGAGGTAGCCTCTCCTTTTTTGGGGGGGATAGGTAGCCAACCCTCCCATAAAACTTTTATCTATAGGTCTTGGGTTCAACCCTTCACATGGAAAGGAATTGGACCTTGTCTAAGAAGGGCTGTGACCAGCTATAGTTGCCCCAAAGACGAGAGTTTGTTTTACAAGCTAAGTGAGTGTCAGAGAGAACAAGACAGAGCACAATATGGAGCTGAGAGGAAAGAGCTTGGAGTAACGAGTAAGAGAGGAAGAAGAGAAGAGAAGAAATGGGAGAATGTATATATAAAGCAGGAAGACAACCAAAAATAAATGAAGAAAATTGGATGTAGAGAAAAAATGAGTACAAAGTACAAAGAAGTATTCTCATATGCAAGCGCAAGTTGTCAAGGTAAAGGAATATAAGCCCTACTGCTTTTCCTTCACTTCTCCATGGAAATAAAACAATTATCATGAAACTGTTCTGTTTTATTCTTCAGAAGAATGGTTTTACAGCAGTTCCCCATTATGGGAAGACTTGACACTGAGAACAGTTTCTGTCTCTCACAAGCCCTTTTTATTGTGGCTGTTTAACTTAAATGCCAGAAAGCTGACACCCAGGTGCCACAGTACTACCTCAAAAGAAATGGGTAGTTTTGCCTTGCGGGAGCTAAGTGAGAAAATAAAAAAATCTTCAAAAGGGGAAAAAAATGTGCACTGAATTGTGTCTTTTGATCTGCATATGGAGTGCTGAGTTGGTGTTTACTTTTTTTAACTTAGAAAATTTTCTCAGGGTGACAGGGTCATTCTGAGACCCCCATACTACTTATTGTTATTTGCTTTCACACAAATACTCCTCAAACATACATGGCCCCTTTCCCCATTCCAGGAGAGATTCCACAGCAAGCAGTAGCAAAAATAGGCAAAAGGTCTTCTTCAGATCTTCAGCATGTCTGTGGGCCAAGGACAGGTTGCCTTCAACCTGGCATTTTTCCCAGGGAAGGCAAAGGTAGGCAGACTGAATCCGTCTACTAGGGACACACACAGGACTAGACAGAGAAGAAATGGTGTGAGAGAAACTCTAAGCAGTTCCTGCTGCTTTATGAAATATTAGCGTATGACAGTGAATGATAAGTGTGTGTGTTTTGATAGGCAGTCACCTTCTAGCTCTTTGCCATTCAGGTTCTTTGAAACTCAGTATGAACAAAACCTGCCTGAATAAATCTTTGAAAAGTTTGTCTTATCTTAAATCCTTGAAGAAGAAGGGTCGTCACTTTTGAAATCCACTGAAATTTTATTAAGAGCTAGATTCTAACACTGCATGCAGTGGTATAAATCTGTTAAAACTCAGCCAAAATCAGTGCAATTATTCTAGCAGTAGAGGACAACAGACTCACCCCTTAGTTCCAAGAAGAGGGATAAAGTTATTCCACACTAATGGAATGGTAAACTTTTCCTGACATAGGACAGGCACTTAATTTGATCTGGATGATTATAATAAAGTATTATTTTACTTTTGAAATTATACCAAACTAAGCTAAATTCACTATGTTTTAACCTTCTGTTACATTGTAGAAAACTTACTTCAGATAAAACACCCTATTGTTTTACTGCAAAATCCAACTTCAAAAATTCCTTCAAAGCTTTTGTTTAGGAGTAGCTCCCAAAGCATGAAAATGCATATTAAAAACATGGAGATCTAGCATGTTTTTGGTAGCATTCTAATGATGCTACTAATTTTTGTCAGTTTTAAGGTACAGACATGTAACTGAGGAGGATAGAAGTTCTTCCTTCATGCTTTGAAATAAGTAAATTGTTTCTCTGAGAAGCATAGTGTTCATAGGTGGTGATTAATGAGGAGTCGGTGTTGGAATTTGTAATGAAAAGCAACTTTTTAGTACAGCAACATGTTTAAAAGGTTGTAATAGTAAGAAAAAGAGTGTGTGTCAGTAGGCTGATAGCTTAACTCTGAAAAACTAACTGGTTCAGCCAACGCTCTCCAAAGGTGACATGCTTCTGACTCAGTCTCGTGGACTTAGATGACCTTACAAAAGACAAAGAGTTGAATACACACGAGAGATGTGAATAATTTTATTTGCTTAGACACCATCCTTCTACATCATAAGTGGTGGTGTCAAACTCAAAGGATATTCCAGGCAATAATCACAAGAGCTCATTTCTAGGACTGTTAGTCCTAATCCTCTCAAAATCCTTAACAGTGAAATTATGCACAGTTGATAATGAAAGAAAGGTATTCCTTCTTCATTAGTCCTACCTGGGTAATTTATTTTTTTATCCCATGGAGATGACTATTAACTTACTTATTATGTAGTGATAAGTCTTACAGATCTTGGTGAGCATCACAAAAATTCGGAGTCTGTATCAAGAAAATCCTGCAAGTCTAGTTTTTTACATATTCAGTTGCTCTACAAATGATTTATAATGTTTCAGAAAGCCAAGGTTCTTAAGATTGCAGAGGAAGGTTCTTAAGGTCTCAGGTTTCTTAAGATATAAGCAGATCAATCAGGAGATAGACATATCATAACTTGCTGTTCATTTTTTTTTTCATAACAAGACTTACTGTTTAACCAGCTATTTTTTAAATTAAATGATCTGAGAGTTTCCTATTAACTAGAAACAAAACACTAACCACACATTGAAATCTTCAGCCCTACCAATGCACCGAAGATTGCATCTCTTTTTCTTTTTTCCTCTATAATAAAATACCTGTACCATTTGACAGAAATGGAGGTCTGAAAGAGACCTCTGGATCATTGAATTCAGCCCCCACTGCTATCATGGGCAACCATATCATATAATCTGTTGCACATCAGTTTTGCTACAGTACATTCTTGGACGGTAACTTCTTTCTCATCTGTTAGCAATGCTTTGCATTGATCTCAGTGCTGTGCTGTATTCACCAATTAACTAAGCATCTCGCCCTCGCTGACCTGAATACAGGCACTTTGCAGAACAATCTCTCACTCAGCAGTCAGGTTTGCTGCTTTGTACTCTTCCACCTGTCTAGCTGCATTGTGATCATATTTTCTCTCCACTGAATTATTTTCCTTTTTATTTGTTGTTTTTAAGTCATAGTCATAATATATTAAGTATTAAGTAATTTCTTATGTAAGTCAGTCAATACAGTGGAGAATCATCTCCAATTTGTATTTAAAAAGTAGATTTAACTTGGCAGTTAGTCTCACAATAGAGATAGGTTTAAAATTGATTGTCCAGGTGCATCCTCGGTTTATGTTGAACCAACCTAATTTGGTAATGCAAAAATGTGTCATCCCTGGTTCGTGACTCAAAGCCTGTACCATGGAAGGCAACAGATTATTATTATTATTATTATTATTATTATTATTATTATTATTATACTAAAAATACTGGCTGGCCAAAGTGCTGTTGCTGCACATGCTTTTCTGAAATCATTTTGGTTGTACCCATGGTGTGGATGGGTGGATAAAGCAAACCTAATGTATAAACATGATTGCTGTATTTGCTGACATCTTGCTTTGGATTTATGTCATGTCATTGGGTTTGGCCCCCGCCAGCAGTGCCGTTTCCTGCGTTCATAGAATCATGGAATCATAGAATGTTTAAGGTTGGAAGGGACCTCTAGAGGTCATCTATTCCAACCCCTCTGCACACACAGGGTCACCTAGAGCATGTGGCACAGGAAAGGTGTCACACATTGAGACTCCAGAAATGTTAACATAAAAGCAACTCAGTGCCACAACCCTTTGATCGCATCTAACGGTTTCCATCATCCTGCTTCCATGTTTCAGCATCATCTTAAATTAGTAACGTTGTTTGATCAGGACATTCATTAAGGAATTTTCCTACAAGATCAGCAAAGACCATTCCTCCTTCTTTGCTTTGGTGCAGGGATCTCAGAACGCCAGCAGTTGGCCCTGAAATGCATGTTTCAGGAGAGCCTTAGGGGCCAGTTAACACTGTTTTCCATCTTCACAGCATGGCTGGAGATCACAGCTGCATCTCATGAACTGCGTAAGATGAAGAGGTGACACCATGTTGGCCAGGGGAGCTTTTCCTGTTGGAAAATTGGGTTTATTTTTATTGGGGAGCCCCTAGAGAGGGCTCGTGCTGGCCGTTGAGGAGCTGGGGTTGGGGGTGGTGCTTCTGGAACCTTCTGCGGGTTTGCAGGTGGCGCTGGCTGTAACTGGGGCCCAAGGGCCAGCAAGAAGTGCTCAATTCGGAGATGGCACTTTGGAAATGGCTGCATTTCCACCTGCTTTGAGGGGCTGCTTGTGAGGAGGGAGGGCAGCCTGAGGCCGGTGCCACCTTTACAGCAGCAAGAAGGGCTGGGTGGGGAGACTGCATGGACCGTGCGCTGGTGGAGGAGGTGAGTGATTTGGAGTTTGTACAGTGAAGCTGCCACCGAGCTTTCACGGCAGAAGTGCTGGAGGCGGTTGAAGTGAAAATCCGTTTATTCCACGTTTAGTTGGGAAGGACACTTGGTATCCTGAAAAACTGTCTTTCCTGAAAGATCTTGGTCATAGGACCTATGGAGATTTAAAAGAGGGATATAAAACATACCATGGGGATCAGCAGTATTCCTAATGCAAGAGATATTTTCATGTAAGAGTGTACACAAGAGTGTATCTGGATAAACCCTCCAAAAGCTGACATTTGGGTAGGCACCTGCAAGAAGTTCCTGGGTGGTTTCCATATTAGAGGTTGGAATTTATCTCGAAAGATGTTTAAATGCTGGTCACTCTTCAAGTGAGGGAAGTGAGTGCCAGGCTCCCCGTCCCGTGTTCACCGTTTGATGAAGTGACAAACAATGGAAGGGATAAGCAAGGTTATAGAATAACTCCAGAATAACTACTGATAGGGCAAGAAGAAATGGCCTCAAGTTGTGCCAGGGGAGGTTCAGGTTAGATATTAGAAAAACGTTCTATGTGGAAAGAGTGGTGAAGCACTGCCCAGGGAAGTGGTGGAGTCACCGTACCTGGCAGCGTTCAAGAACCGTGTAGATGAGGCACTTAGGGACACGTTTACAGTTGTACTTGATGATCTTAAAAGTCTTTTCCAACCATAAGAGTTCAATGTTTCTGTTATTCTAAGGCTTGCACGCCTACGTCTGTAAGTGCTGACTCAAAACGAAGGGAAGAGAAAGAGGCAGCAAATCAGAGTAAGCGGAGAGTCAGGACCTGTGACACAGATTGTGGTAAATGGAAAAATAATGAAGAAAAGTGTGGTGCATTTGTTTAGAAAATAACAAAGGAACTGACATAGTAGGAAGCTGTGTAATTACTTAGGGAGGGATATTATTATTTTTTCCTATTAACCTGATGATGGTGTTAGCATAGAAACCAAATCTGAAAGGAAAATGTTATTGTAAAAACAGAATCTATAAAGGTCAATAAGCAGCTGGAGGAACTAGGAGAAACTACTGCTGCTGTTGACAGGTATTTCTAGCCAACCTGAAATCGCAAAGATCTCCAAAGATTATCATCTCAGTAATTTAGAAATTACAAGGGAGGGTTACAGTGGATAGTGCTCTGTGCTATGCTATGGTAACTTTGTGTAATTGCCAAGCCTTTAATGGGCCAGTATATTTGAGTTGCCGGAATGTAAAAACTTAAGGACTTGTATACTGAAACAAGGCTGAACCTGAAAACGAAGTGGGCAGGAAGCAACGGGAGTTGCTGGGACGGCTCAGCTCCTTTTTATTGCTGTTCTACTTAGTGATGCTGTTCTCATTAGGATCTGCATAGTTAACGAAAAAAGGCATATGTGGGAGTTTGAGAAGGGCACTTTTATTTTAATTGTAATCTATGTTAATGTAAAGCTTTCTGTATTTACACTTTGCAAGTGCTGGCACAAACTGAGAGCCATTCATAAGGCAAGTTTATTTTTCAAATACACCAGGTATGGAGTGCACAAAAGAGCTTGCGAAAGAAGGAAGCATCTCAGACATAAAAAGATTTCCTAATACATTTAATGATGTAAAAAGATGCTGCTTTTCATCTAAATGTGTTTATTTTATTCTGTAAAAACAAACAAACAAAAACAGTAGCCTATATAACTCTAGAGAAACCATATAGCTCTAGAGAGCTCCTTTTAAGATGCATTGGGAAATATCCAGTATTCCCACTTGAACTTTTCATATAACCTTAGCCAGAGGTTTTACTTAGGGCTAAAGCCTCTCGTGAAGTATTAAGGCTATCCCAGCTTTTCCCATTTCATTTCTCTAACCATGCAGTTGAAGAAATGAAAGTGCTAATCCTTCTCAGCGTGGCTTTTAGTTGCAAGCGGAACAGGAGTTCAAGGAACAGTTGGACTATCAAATTGCATCAGACCGGGAATCTGCATCCATGTGTTGCCATGGCGATGACATACACCGTTTTTGCCCGGCTGTGCCACCCCAGAGGACCGACAGGTCCCCAGGGGTGATAACATGCAGGTCTGGCAGTGCGTCAGGCTTCCGAGCTGTTGTAACTTGGTCTGCCAAGATGGGTGACAAAGGGGGTGTGTGTAATTGTATCTATAGAATATTGGGTTGGAAGAATTTAAGTAAGCTCAGGATAACATTAAAACTCACTGGCTTTCCCTGAGTTTTGGGTTTTTTTGTGGTATTTTTGGTAGTGATCTAGCCTGTTATCATACCCAAGTCTCTTTAACACTGTGGAACTCTTCGTCATGAAATGGAGGCATTGGTAGTAATAACAGTCCTTCTATGTAAAATACTTCACATGCAAACACTTCTATCAAGGGTACAGCAAATTCCCTAAATAGCCACCTTTTGATGTGCAAGGGTGGGGAAAAGGGAGCTGACGTATAACAAGATTCCACTCAAAATTCACATATGTTAGCTCTTTCTATATTGGAAGTTATTGGAAAAAAAAAAGGATTACACTTTTGAAATGCGCTCATAAGCCTTGTCCTTCATTCACTTTTACTCAAGGTCTCTTGGATTCATACTAACTTTGTGTCAGA